>NC_079372.1:28454350-28456850 GCF_021018895.1 Seriola aureovittata
GTGTGAGTCTGTGACGACGAGCTCATGTGTGTGATGTGTATGTTGTATGTAAGCTTGTGTTTGTGTTGTGTGTGTGTGTGTGTGTGTGTGTGTGTGTGTGTGTGTGAGAGACTGTTGTGGTGCTGTGTAATTGCTTGACTGGGAAACCTTTGACTTTCTGACATTTGAGCCCACAGCTCTCTCTCCCTCCCTCTCTCTCTCTGTGTCTCTCTATCTCTCCCTCCCTCTCTCTCTCTCTCTGTGTCTCTCTATCTCTCCCTCCCTCTCTCTCTCTCTCTGTGTCTCTCTATCTCTCCCTCCCTCTCTCTCTGTGTCTCTCTATCTCTCCCTCCCTCTCTCTCTGTGTCTCTCTATCTCTCCCTCCCTCTCTCTCCCTCCCTCTCTCTCTCTGTGTCTCCCTATCTCTCCCTCCCTCTCTCTCCCTCCCTCTCTCTCTCTCTGTGTCTCTCTATCTCTCCCTCCCTCTCTCTCTCTGTCTCTCTATCTCTCCCTCCCTCTCTCTCCCTCCCTCTCTCTCTCTGTGTCTCTCTATCTCTCCCTCCCTCTCTCTCCCTCCCTCTCTCTCTCTCTGTGTCTCTCTATCTCTCCCTCCCTCTCTCTCTGTGTCTCTCTATCTCTCCCTCCCTCTCTCTCTCTGTGTCTCTCTATCTCTCCCTCTCTCTCTCTCTCTCTCTATCTCTCCCTCCCTCTCTCTCCCTCCCTCTCTATCTCTCCCTCCCTCTCTCTCCCTCTCTCTCTCTCTCCCTCCCTCTCTCTCTCTCTGTCTCTCTTTCTCTCTGTCTCTAGATTGGAGAGAACAAAAAGAGCGAGAGAGGGAGAAAAGGAGAATGGAGGGAGGAGAGATAAAGACAGAGAGAAGGACAAAGTGTTCCCTGTGCTCAGTTATAATTCCCAGAGTTCTGGGTCTTTGTCCCAGGACCGGAGGGTCAACCAAGAACCAAGAACCAGAACCAGAACCAGAGATCCAGATCACAGGACTGAAAAACACAGAAAACCAACAGACTGACCCACAGACTGACTGACAGGTACAGACAGGTTATCAGCTTTAATTTGATCTCCCCCACACGAGTCTCAACCCCCCCCCCCCACGCTGCTGTTAAAATAGAAAATGCTGCTGATTGTTCGAGTGTTTTCACTGATGATGAAAACATCTCATTTCATTTCCAGAGTCGTCGTTAACGAGTCAGACTCAAACCCTTTTTACACCACATTCCTTTTTTCAGTTTGATGTTTAATTAATTTGATTACACACTAAAAACTGTGTTTTTATTTCAACACTTTTGTTTCTGAAACCATAAATGAATAAAAGATGCAAAAAAAGGGTTGAAAGTCAAACTGTGTGAAACAGTTTAATAAATGTTTTATCAGTCAGAAGGAAACTAACGTCATGCAGCCGTTAGAAACAACACCACTAACTGCTAACGAGTGTCTTCCTGCCGAGTGTCTTCCTGCCGAGTGTCTTCCTGCCGATTGTCTTCCTGACGAGTAACTTCCTGACGAGTCTCTTCCTGACGAGTCACTTCCTGACGAGTCACTTCCTGACGAGTCTCTACCTGCCAAGTGTCTTCCTGACGAGTCACTTCCTGACGAGTCACTTCCTGACGAGTCACTTCCTGACGAGTCTCTTCCTGACGAGTCTCTACCTGAAGAGTCTCTACCTGAAGAGTCACTTCCTGACAAGTCTCTTCCTGACAAGTCTCTTCCTGACGAGTCACTTCCTGACGAGTCTCTACCTGAAGAGTCTCTTCCTGCCGAGTGTCTTCCTGCCGAGTGTCTTCCTGCCGAGTGTCTTCCTGCCGAGTGTCTTCCTGCCGAGTCTCTTCCTGACGAGTCTCTACCTGCCGAGTCACTTCCTGACAAGTCACTTCCTGACAAGTCACTTCCTGACAAGTCACTTCCTGACGAGTCTCTACCTGAAGAGTCTCTACCTGACGAGTCTCTACCTGACGAGTCTCTACCTGCCGAGTCTCTACCTGTCGAGTCTCTTCCTGACGAGTCTCTTCCTGACGAGTCTCTTCCTGACGAGTCACTTCCTGACGAGTCACTTCCTGACGAGTCACTTCCTGACGAGTCACTTCCTGACGAGTCTCTTCCTGACGAGTCTCTACCTGCCGAGTCTCTACCTGAAGAGTCTCTACCTGACGAGTCTCTACCTGAAGAGTCTCTTCCTGATTGTATTGGTCACTGATTTGTCTTGACTTTGATTGATTCAGTCTCGTCTGATCCTTCCTGTCTGTCCTCTGCAGGAACATGGACGAGTCGTCTCTGACCTGAAGCTGCAACATGATGCTGAAGACTTTCACCTTCCATCCAGCTCATGTCCTCACTTGTGCCAGTGTCTGATGTCACCTGAGCCCTCCCCCGTCTGCCTTGATCCTCTTCACCTTTCACTGGCTGAGTCTGAGCTGCAGGAAAAGAGACAGTCAGCTCCATCAGTTAGTTTTACACCCCCCCCCCCGTATAAAATCACAGACACAGTTCAAAGCTCCTGATCAAGCAG
>NC_079372.1:28461850-28481850 GCF_021018895.1 Seriola aureovittata
CTACGTCTTCAGACTGGAGGCTCCAGTGAGGAGACAGGCTGAGGCTAGCTGTTAGCATGCTAACTTCAGCAGAAGAGAAGACGTGACAGAGACCAGAGTTAACTTTGGTGTTTGTTTCCACCTCTGGAGACAGATGTTGCTGAGGAAAGAAAGAAGTTTGTTCAGGACTGGTCAGTAAACAGCTGCTAATGCTAACGTTAGCTCATTAAAGACTGGTGTAGTTCAGTATAATGCTAACAGGGTTAGCGGTTCCATCCTGTGTGGCTTTTAGAAAATAGATATAACTGATGATTCTATTTGTAATTTTCCTGTTTTCAAAGAAATTTCATGTCTCCTAGAGATCAGAGGAGCCTGTGTCTGGTTTAGTCTAGCTTAGTTTAGTTTATTTTAGTCTAGTTTAGTCGACTTTAGTTTAGTTTACTTTAGTTTAGTTTAGTTTAGTCTAGTCTAGTCTAGTCTAGTTTAGTTTAGGTCTAGTCTAGTTTAGTTTAGTCTACTTTAGTTTAGTTTAGTCGAGTCTAGTTTAGTTTAGGTCTAGTCTAGTTTAGGTCTAGTCTACTTTAGTTTAGGTCTAGTCTAGTCTAGTTTAGGTCTAGTCTAGTTTAGTTTAGTCTACATTAGTTTAGGCCTAATCTAGTCTACTTTAGTTTGGTCTACTTTAGTTTAGTCTTGTTTATTTAGTTTAGGTCTAGTCTAGTCTAGTTTAGGTCTAGTCTAGTTTACTTTAGTCTAGTCTAGTCATGTCTAGTTTACTTTAGTTTTTACCTTTGCTTAGTTTGTTTAATTCAACACCACTGTTAAAGAGGCTCCTCAGGGATGTTTTGTTGTTGATCAATCAGCTGCATGTGATTATTCAACATTCCAGTTATTTATTTCTCGTCTTGAAAAGTTCTGTATGAGATTTCTCTGGGTTCAACCTCCCCTCTGTTTGTTGAGCTGGTTGTAAAACTGCTGCGATAATAAAAAACTACTCCTACAGGAACGTTGTTGTGCAGCTCATGAAACTCTAACTGTTCACTAACCTTCACTAACTGTTCACTAACTGTTCACTCACCTTCACTAACCTTCACTAACTGTTCACTAACCTTCACTAACTCCTCATCCCTGTTTCACCTGACCTGATCTGTTCCCGCTCTCTTCCCATCAGCCTCTTTGTCTCTGCCAGTATTTTCCATGATATGACTTGTGTTGCTCTTCTCTGGAAACTACTCACTCAGCAGCCTCTGCCTCACCCTCGTTTCACCCCTCCTCACCCCTCCTCACCCCTCCTCACCCAGCAGTGGAGAGAGAATAATCATAGCTGCTCTAGTAAAAGATTTTTTTTTGGCTATTTCTTAAATATTTTATTAAATGAGCCACTTTTTTTTACATGGACTAATTTGTACGTTTGTCTCATGTGAGTTCAAGTTTTCATACATAACAAAAACTCTTAACTCTGGTGAATTCACTTCTCTGATCTCTGTCTTTTATCATCACATGATGGACTCTCATAATAAACAGTGTAGAGCTGTAATGTTCTACCACAGTCTGGTGGAGGTTATAAAGAAATAAAGAACGGTAATAAAACATAAGAACATGTGAAGCACGTTCATGAGTTTTCATTCTAATGTATAAAAAGCAGAGATATATCTGCACAGCGCTGTGAGGCTCAACAGTAACAGCAGCAGTAACTTCCTGTTGTTACCTGTATGACAATGACTGATGTTCACTAACTCTGTCTGTGATTGGTTCAGACGGCGGAACAGCTGACCCTGTAATGACCTGAGCCCTCCCTCATCTGCTGCAGTGTGAGGCTGTTACACACTCCACTGGGTTCAGGACAATTCATCCTCCGTCAGCAACTTCAACACAACCTCCAGTTCTCATCCCTATTGACCTGTTCTCCAAGAACACACACTGATACACACTGACTGACGCACACTGATACACACTGACTAACACACACTAATACACACTAACACACACTGACTAACACACACTGACTAACGCACACTGATACACACTGACTAACACACACTAATACACACTAACCAGACTGACTAACGCACACTGATACACACTGACTAACACACACTAACACACACTGACTAACACACACTGACTAACGCACACTGATACACACTGACTAACACACACTGATACACACCGACTAACACACACTGATACACACTAACACACACACTAATACACACTGATACACACTAATACACACTAACACACACTAACACACACACTGATACACACCGACTAACACACACTAATACACACTAACACACACTGATAACACACACTAATACACACCGACTAACACACACTAATACACACCGACTAAGACACTAATACACACTGACTAACACACATTAACACACACTAACACACACTAATACACACTAACACACACACTAACACACACTAATACACACCGACTAACACACACTAATACACACTAACACACACACTAATACACACTAACACACACACTAATACACACTGACTAACACACACTAATACACACCGACTAAGACACTAATACACACTGACTAACACACATTAACACACACTAACAAACACTAACACACACTAACACACACTGACTAACACACACTGACTAACACACACTAACACACAACGACTATCATACACTAATACACACTAATACACACACTAATACACACTGACTAACACACACTAACACACACTAATACACAGCGACTGACACACACCGACAAACACTCACACACACTTCCCAACAGTCTCCTATTGAACAATACACAACCTACACCACTGAAACACACTCCTCTTCACTCCCTCTTCTACTCACAGGTAAGGACGGCCCAGTCCTATCACAAAGCCCCGCCCCCTGTCCGTCTGCAAGTACATGATGACATCACGTGTTCTGAACAGCTGTGTGTTGTGTATATCTGGATATATATCATGGTGGTGTTCATGGATCATTATTTGTCTCTCTCTCCTCCAGGAGGCTGAAGCTGAACACACAGAGGAACCAGGAACATCTGGACACTTCAGTCCAGCTGTGAGTCCAGATGTGGTTTACTGCTGTTCAACCAGATCAGTGTAGAAGCTTCATTAGTTCTGTATGCTGCTATACTGCTCATGTCCTCGTGCTGGTCTCTCTCTCTGTCTGTCTCTGTCTCTGTCTGTCTCCATCTCTGTCTGTCTGTCTCTGACTGTCTCTGTCCCTGTCTGTCTCTGTCCCTGTCTGTCTCTGTCCCTGTCTGTCTCTGTCTCTGACTGTCCCTGTCTCTGTCTGTCTCCATCTCTGTCTTTCTCTGTCTCTGACTGTCTCTGTCTCTGTCCCTGTCTGTCTCCATCTCTGTCTTTCTCTGTCTCTGACTGTCTCTGTCTCTGTCCCTGTCTGTCTCTGTCCCTGTCTGTCTCCATCTCTGTCTTTCTCTGTCTCTGACTGTCTCTGTCTCTGTCTGTCTCTGACTGTCCCTGTCTCTGACTGTCTCTGTCCCTGTCTGTCTCTGTCCCTGTCTGTCTCTGTCCCTGTCCTACAGGCTGTCAGTCCATCAGTTATATGAATGTCCCTGGTCCATGTTACTGTGTCAGCATGTGCAGAGAATAACCAGAGGTTTTGAAAGTCCCGTCATTAACCCTTTATCAGGAGCAATAAGCTGCGAGCAGAGAGTGAGTGTCTGAACTGTGACGACCTCGTCCTGGATTATCAATCAGCCTCTTTCACTTTCCTCCTTTCTCCTCTGTCGCACTTTTATTCTTTCTCTTTCTATTTCTCGCCTGCTTTTCACACTCTCTATATCCTCTGTTCCTCTCCATCTGGCATCGTCTCTGCGTTTTTAACAGTCACCCCCCCACCCCCACCCCCCCCCACCCCCCGGCTAAAGCAGATGTCGGCCTGCTCCGTCCATTAACAGTAATGGCTGAAATTCTCCAGTCCTCTTTCCCTTTCTTCCTCGTCCGTCTCAAACTTTCCTTTAGTCTGTTCTTTCTGTTTGACCAGTGACCATGTGTTGACCATTAACAGCACCGACTCCTCTGTTCACTGAACGTCCTGAAGCTAGAAGCAGCTCCCGACAGTCGGCACGAGGAACAACGACAGCAGAGTCATTCACAGAATAATAAATAAGAAATTCATAAAAAGTAGTTTCAGGTCTGAAGCTAGAGGCCGTTCAGATCACGTCACGGCTTTAGAGAAATATAATCATGAACTTTGTTGGTTTGGATTTTAAAGTTTGACATTAAATTATCAACAAACGGAATGAATCTGGGGCGTCGAGTAGCTCGGTTGGACGTGTAGAGGCCACAGTCCTCGCTGCAGTCGGCCCCGGTTCGAGTCCTGCATCGGACAAGCCCTTACCTGCATGTCATTCCCCCTCTCCTGTCTCTCTCTCCTGTCTCTCTCTCCTGTCTCTCTCTCCTGTCTCTCTCTCCTGTCTCTCTCTCCTGTCTCTCTCTCCTGTTATCTACTGCACTGTCAATAAAGGCACAAAAAGCCAGAAAAAAAACAAAAAACAAAAAAAAACAAAATGAATCTGAGTTCATGAAACATCATGTGGTTCTGTGTGTTTCAGTTTAATCCCCGTTCTCTTCCAACATGAAAGCGACTTCCTCATCACTTCACCCTCAGCCCTTCACTCTTTTCCTCTCCAAACTCAGTTGTTCATTACACCTCCAACCTCACCTTCACTCCCTCCATCCTCACACCAGCCTTTCCTCCAGATGTTCAGATTATCCTCCAGGTGTTCAGATTATCCTCCAGGTGTTCAGATTATCCTCCAGATGTTCAGATTATCCTCCAGGTGTTCAGATTATCCTCCAAATGTTCAGATTATCCTCCAGGTGTTCAGATTATCCTCCAAATGTTCAGATTATCCTCCAGGTGTTCAGATTATCCTCCAGATGTTCAGATTATCCTCCAGATGTTCAGATTATCCTCCAGGTGTTCAGATTATCCTCCAAATGTTCAGATTATCCTCCAGGTGTTCAGATTATCCTCGTTCAGATTATCCTCCAGATGTTCGGATCATCCTTCAAAAAAACTATTTTGATGTCATTTCCTGGTTATTTGTTTCAGACTGTAGCTGCTGTACGTGTCTGTATTTGTCCCTCCTCCACAGCTGCATATAGAACAGACATTAATGATTGAATTACATTAACACAAAGTTTATTTCATCTTTTTAAGGCTGTTTTCACTGAGGCTTTAAAACTGAACTACATCACTCAGTGTGAGTTGGAGGGCTGATCACACTCTAACCTCTCAGCCCTCCTTCAGTGTGTTTACACTCCATTTTCCCACGTTTGACAAATTACACCTTGTTTGTTTGAAAGCTCTAATTCTCCTGAACATGTACCTAATGCTGCAGCAAGCGCTGACTCAGAACCGACTCAGACTTGTGGGTAAACATCTCACAATCTGTTTCTGCGCCAAACAAAACAGATGAAGCAAAAAATAAAAACTGAGATACAAGATACAAGGAGATACAACGATGATGCTGTTTGATTCAGTGTCTCAAGCATGTTAGAGACCGTCTACAGAAGTCACATGGTACGGACACCTGAGGTCGAAGAACACAACCACATTGACCAGGATTACAAACACAGCCAGTGAAATGATTAGGAAACAGTAGAATCCACTGAACTGTCTTCAGGAAGAAGCTGCAGAGCTGCAACAGACACGAGGACATTCACAGAAAGTCCTTTAGACCAGATACAATAACTCTGAGCTCTTCATTCACACTGAAATCATGTCTGTTGCTGTTGTTTGTTCTGTGCATGTTGTGCATGTTGTGCATGTTGTGCATCTGTGCATGCACAACATGCACAGATTTCCTCATTCGTGGACAATAAAGATTATGTTTATGATCAGTCTTCATCCTTCCACCCAGATCATTTCAGTTCTGTCAGTATCTGTTTCTGAGAGAGAAAAGTCGGTGCATCTCTGCAGGTTCTTATTCAGACTGAAGTGATCGAGGACGTGATGACCTCATGTCCACTCTACTGTAGCTGAATGTTTCTGCAGAGGTCTTTCAATGACCTTCCCATCCCACTCAGCTGGCCTCAGGAGTGAAAACATCACATACCAGGAGAGACAAGAGCTGCTCAGCTTGTCCATTCTTCAGATCGGAAGCTATTTCAAATATGTGTCTTGTCAGGATCTATTGTCGTCTGTGTGGTCTGAGACTCCCTGTCCTCCTCCTGCTCCTGTGGTGGGGGTTTGACCCCGAGTGCCTGCTCTCACCCCTAAAACACACACCTCCTGCCTCTCCTTTATCACACACTGTGCCCTCTCTCTCCTCCCCACTCTCTCTTTTCTGCTTCGTTATTCAGCCGTCGTTCTGCTCCACTTCATCTGCTCTACAAACAAACAGCCGGAGTTTCCTTTCTCTTTATGTTACTTCTCAAAGAAAACTTTTACTGTTTGAGGTCTGTGTGTGTGTGTGTGTGTGTGTGTGTGTGTGTGTGTGTGTGTGTGTGTGTGTGTGTGTGTGACACAGCAGTGAACCACAAACGACTCACAATAAGTCAAATTAGTAGAAGTACAACTTCAGCTGAGCTCAGTCTCTACACCTGCTCACAGTGTAGAAAACAAAAACCAGATAAGAAATCAGCTTCATTATAGTGTTTTTAATCTTTCTTTTCTTTAAATTCTTTGTTATTTTCAACCACTGGTGACCTTGAGTTTTCCTCACATCTTAACACTGTGAACCATTGAGGGACCAAAGATGAGAATTCCTGCTCCAACACATTCCTGGTGAGTTTTATGACTTTTGACCCCCCCCCCCCGGATGAATAACTTTGTTGAGTATTGAAGTGAAAAGAAGAGTGTATGAATGCATGCATGAATATGAATGCAACCTTTGCAGCAAACAGACATTAAAGGTAAATGACCCTTTCTTCCAACAAATTCTCCAAAGTAACAACCCCATAGGTCACATGACCTTCAGATACAACCAGAGTGCGATTTATACAATCGGGGGTCAAACTTTTCTCCAGGTGACAGGAAACCCAGTACAGCACAGGTGTTACAATCCTTACATTATCTTGTATATCAGCAGTCTGGATGATAAATCACAGCAGCTGATGAAGCACGTGTCCCTCGACATGTGTCGTCTGAGTGACAACAAAGAGGGCGTCTACGATAGAAGCTCATATCAACTAACTAAACCAAAGACACACAGACTATTAAATAATAAACTCTACAATGTCAAAACTTTTCTCCACAACAACAGATCCTCTGTTGTCTCACTGCTCCAGTGTTTGTAACATTAGATCATATATCACATTTTATATTGGTCATTAAATCACAAGCTAACACTGGAAATAAAAGGGTGCTAACCGCTAGCTAAAATAAGTTAGCTACACTGTAACTTAAGGCTAAAGTTAGAAAGCAGCTAACATTAGTTAGCTAAACAATGCTAAATAATGGAAACAACTCATTAACTTAAACAAGAACACAGAAGGAGTCACAGCTGCCAACCTGTTCTATAACAGAGAGAAACATTTGTGAATGTCATATAACACACACACACACACACACACACACACACACACACACACACACACACACACACACACACACACAAGTTGAGCTGGTAAAATGCAGAGTTTAAATATAGGTCATACTCTTCCAGCAGAGTCAGCTCTTTCTTTCTTTCTCTCTCTCACACACACACACACACACACACACACACACACACACACACACACACACACACACACACACACACACACACACACACACACACACACACACACACACACACACACACACACACACACACACACACACACACACAGGACTTAATGGGGACAGAGTGGACAGGCCCTCCAGTGTAAACGAATGTCAGGAAGCACTTTACATCAAGATTCATGTCAGGTTGTTTTTCCTCCTGTATTATAAATCTCTCACTCTGCCTCACTCTCTCACTCTCTCACTCACGCTGCTGGAGGGTTTGATTTAATCACCAGTATGACCAGATCCAGATCCAACAGTGGGATGAACTGGTCCATGAAGATGTTTTTAGTGGCTGTGAATGATGCTGTTATTGATCCCAGTTAATCACTGCTGTCGCAGTTAAGGCACGACTTCCAACACAGATCACATGAATACTCCTTTAAAGTTTAGTGATATTTGCCCCACACACACACACACACACACACACACACACACACACAAACTAAATCCCACAGTCTCTGAAATAAAGCAGAAATATCTGTTTTTAATGATTCATGAAGTTCTGGAACAAACTGAGATTGGTGGTGTTGGGAGAGATCAGCTGATCTCCTGTCCACACCAACAACCTGCTCTAACACAAGCTCTGAATGTTTGACACTGTGACACTAAAACCTTTTGTTGTTCATCACACAACAAAACAGATAAATGAGGTTGATCAGCTGATCTACAGAGAAACACATCACTGTAATTCACCAACACTTCACCTTCATACAGAGGAAATGACCTCACCACAGATTTACTTCTGACTGTATCTAAACTCTTCATTTCCAACCAAACATTCACAACTGTCTGAAACTAAACTCATGTTGTTCTCCTGTTTCTGCTCCTCACCTCCCTCCCTCCTCCTCCCTCTCCTCACCTCCCTCCCTCCTCCTCCCTGCTCCTCTGCTTTATAACCTGAGGCTATTCAACCGAGCACAGCCTCATGGATATACTGTAGTGTGTGTGTGTGTGTGTGTGTGTGTGTGTGTGAAGGTCAGATGAATTCAGGGGGAAGCAGGTGAAGTGAAGTTGGAGTAGAGAGTCTAACGAGGAGGCAGCAGTAAATAATTAACGAGTAGACACACAAACTAAAATACAGAATATAAAATATAGACAATATTTGTCATTAAGTATCTTGACTGGTCACATTACACATTCCAGACCTGCACAGAAACCTGCTTCTCACTGTGGAACTGAACATGCTGTAACATGTGTGTGTGTGTGTGTGTGTGTGTGTGTGTGTGTGTGTGTGTGTGTGTGTGTTGTACAGTATATGAGCATATGTTTATGAGCCTGTGCTGTTTATGTGGAGCAGATCTGTGCCTGTTCATACATGTAAGAGTGTGTCCCACTTCTCTCGTCCTCTCACTCGTCCAGTCATTTTATCATGAGGCTCCATAAACTTTCTACCACAGACAGGATCATAAATCTCTCTGTGAACATGACTGATAACATGGAGGTGGAGCTGTTATTAAAATATGTGTCCAGAAGGTTCCTGCTAAAAACATTTAGCTGCTCTCACACTGACACCAGGACTGATTTACTGCAGGTTACACATACAATATAATGAACACACACACACACACACACATATACATATATATATGAATTAGAATTATATAATAAACTTAAAGCAGGACAGGAGATTCAGAGACTGGGAACTCATCAAGGTGACTTCTGAGGGTTAATAATAATAATTATTTCATACAACAGATGCAGCTCATTGCTTTACAATAAAAAAATCAACTAATAAGCCAACAATAAAATAAGGATAAGGACGACAACGAAAATAGACAATAGAAAGACAGTAGATGAGAAAATATGTAAATGAAAATAATAACTGATCATAAGGGATTTTCTGTCTGTCTGTCTGTCTGTGTGTGTGTGTGTGTGTCTGTCCGTCTGTCTGTCTGTCTGTGTGTGTATGTGTGTGTGTGTGTGTCTGTCTGTCTGTATGTGTGTGTCTGTCTGTCCGTCTGTCTGTGAGGATGGAGGTTTAAATCCAATGTTCACACATCCAGATGAGACGTTTCCTGAAGCAGCTTCAGTGTCAGAGACGGAGGATTAAATCCAGGATATGTATGAAATGTAGTGGCGCTGTATCGTAATCCGTGCATCAGGCAGAGCCATCCGAAATTGCCAAAGAAGAAGAATACAAACACGCTGGATTTTCTGCCGGCGGAAGGAGGCGGCGGCGGCGACCTGATTTTGCGGCTCTTCAAACAGGTGAATAGAGTTGCCACCCATCCAATATAATAAGGGATTGTCCGATATTTGAAAATAAAATGCTGCGTCCTGTATTGAATCAATATGAGACGCCTCCGCCTCCCGACAAAACTCTACTACTTGTTTTCTCGGAACGGGACGAATTTGCTCCTGTATTTTCATTCATGTTATGTCCTCAAAGTGCTGTGAATAACGTAATGTCAAGTAAAACCAAAGCGGTGGGAACCCTACAGATGAATATTATCTCTTTTACATCCAGGCACACCCAGCTTCTTGAAAAGTTTCCCTTAATTAACGTTACATCGTTAATCGTGTATGTTCTTTTTCTTTCTTGTGCAGACATCATTAGTTCTTCTAATATGGAAAAAAAAAAGTTAATTCATGTTACTGACAAGAAACTGTTTATGTGTGAATGAAGGAATGAAAAAATGGTTTTAGTCAGACTCTTCACAGAGAGGTTGTTTAGGTAAAGAGAGGATCCACTTACACTTTAATTTAGGCCACATGCCAATCATCAAACAAATCCTCAACGTTACATTTACATCCGTCTCTGAAACAAAAGAGCGGGAAACACGATCTGGGGAAAATACCTCCTTTATGAATCTCTTTGCAGCAGCATGAGTGATGAAGGGAAACGGATCCTGTTACACTGTTTTCAGGCCACACGCCAATCACTGCTGGGTTTAGGATTCAAACAGCAGCTCCTCAGGTTTCAGAGGCACATGTGAATGATTCAGCCTCTGGTGATGAAATATAATCACTTAATGGAATCAATGAATGAACACAAAGACTGTTTCACCACAGGATCACTGAGGGTGACAGAGGTGTGATGGAAAAATACTCATTGTTCATCCTGTTTCATTTTTAACCTGCTAAACACCAGCAGCTGGGGATATATATATATATATATATATATATATATATATATATCTCAATCAATCAATCAATCAATCAACTTGTATCAATAGATTTTTTTTTAACTGTCACACAAGATTATAAAGTTAGAACAAATTGCAGAGTTAAAAACAGAGTGTTGGTGTAAAGAGTGACGAGCTGTCGGCTCACCTGGACAGGTAGAGACCTGTCCACAGGAAGGGGAAAAGGAGGGAGGAGGGGGCTGAGATCACCGCCTCAGGCAGCGTGGTCGAAACTCACTCCACATAGACCCGGGGGGGGGGGGGGGGGGGGGGGTCAAAGTGGAGAGACAACACTCTGATCCATGATGTGTTAGTTGTTGTATTAAATGATCATGATGATTTTGTGAATTATTAATAAGAATTGTTGATTGATGTTTCTGACAGTTTTTATGTTGATGTAAAAACATCAGCTTCATGTGCTGTGAAGAAACTATTCCTCACGTTGTTAACTAACCTGCAGTCCCTCAGGTTAACCTGCCGTTTGGCTCTCAGTGTATATGGTGAGAGGTTAAAGGTCAAAGGTCAAAGGTGGCAGGTCAGAGAGATGAGCAGAGCAGTAAAGGAAGATCTGCACAAGCTTGTCTCTGCAGCCCCAGGGCCTGTTATCATGTTTATTCTTAACACACACACACCACACACACCACACACACACACACACACACACACACACACACAGAGGAGAAACAAAAACATGATTTACAAATGAAAGTTCCAGAAGGACGAAGTGGAAGTAAAATGCGGTCGCAGGATCTTAACCATCATCCAACCCTGGGACATTGCTGACATTAACCACATGAAGCTAGTGGTGTAGCTAACACTGTAACCATGAGTCATGACATTTACAGTTTTAATTCCCAGATCTTCTCAGATCAAACTTTAATTTTAAAGACACAGAGACGGAGGGAGACATGTCCAGAGAGATGCTGCAGGCTGCTGTTGTTGGGGCCTGTCTGTTTGCTAACAGTCATCATGGACCAAATATGTCCTGGAGCACACACACAAACACATGCACACACACACCCACACACACACACATACACACCCACACACACACACCCGCACGCACGCACACACACACCCACACACACACAAACACACGCACACGCACACACACACACACACACACACACAAGCACACGCACACACACGCACACACACGCAAACACACGCACACACACGCAAACACACGCACACGCAAACACACACACGCGCACACACACACACACACACCCACACACACCCACACACACACACACACACCACCCACACACACACAAACACACCCACACACACCCACACACACCCACACACAAACACATGCACACACACACACACACACACAAGCACACGCAAACACACACACCCACCCACACACACACGCACACACACACACACACACACACACGCACACACACACACACACACACATCCATGCATACCCTATAAAAATACACACAAACCAATGCTAACAATCTCTACAACAATAAAACTCATAAAACTGACGAGCTGATGTATAACATGAAGCTCAGGCAGCTGACGAAGATACAAATATACAACACTGCTAACCCTGCTAACACTGCTAACACTGCTAACGCTGCTAACACTAACAACATTTCTAACCCTGCTAACACTGCTAACACCACTAACGCTGCTAACACTAACAACACTTCTAACCCTGCTAACACTGCTAACACCACTAACGCTGCTAACACTAACAACGCTGCTAACACTAACAACACAGCTAACCCTGCTAACACTAACAACGCTGCTAACACTAACAACACAGCTAACCCTGCTAACACTAACAACACAGCTAACCCTGCTAACACTAACAACGCTGCTAACACTAACAACACTTCTAACCCTGCTAACACTGCTAACACCACTAACGCTGCTAACACTAACAACACAGCTAACCCTGCTAACACTGCTAACACCACTAACGCTGCTAACACTAACAACGCTGCTAACACTAACAACACAGCTAACCCTGCTAACACTGCTAACACAGCTAACACTGCTAACACTAACAACGCTGCTAACACTAACAACACTGCTAACCCTGCTAACACTGCTAACACCACTAACACTGCTAACACTAACAACACTTCTAACGCTGCTAACACTAACAACACAGCTAACCCTGGTAACACTAACAACGCTGCTAACACTAACAACACTGCTAACCCTGCTAACACCACTAACACTGCTAACACTAACAACACTTCTAACCCTGCTAACACTGCTAACACCACTAACGCTGCTAACACTAACAACACAGCTAACCCTGCTAACACTAACAACACTGCTAACCCTGCTAACACTGACACACACAGGTGGAGACACACACACAGGTAGAGACACAAACACAGGTAGAGACACACACAGGTGGAGACACACACAGAGGGAAACACCCTTAAAACTTGTGGTGCACAAGGTCAAAGGTCACGGTTTCTGTGACCTCGAGGGGCCTGTAAACACTCAGTCTGATCCCCATGAATGAGCAAACAGCAGTGACTGACAGGCCAGTGGCGGCCTCACCGAGGTAACTGACAGGTTGCCATGGTGACTGACAGTCGTTGACACTGTCACCATGGTAACTGGCAGGTGGGGATAGAGAGGCTGTGAGGAAACATGTGGGAGGGCAGTGCATGGAGCAGGGATTAGGTGAATAATGGGGCTGGGATCAGTGATCTAACTGTGATATCCTTCCGCCTTGAAGAGTGAAAACATAGTGCTTGACCTCAAGATGCTTCAGTCTGTGTTTATACTTTGATTTGTTGCTGTTGAGGACGAATCTGACCCAGACATGAGGTTAAAAGTAACAGTTCACACTGAGAGCTAAGATCACTAACCCTAACCTTCCCCACAGAGTCAGCTGATGATCACATTTTCTTTCTTCTTCCCTGATCACTTTTATTCTTCTTCCTGAATTAAAGCTCCAACAAACTGGAAACTTTGATTCAGAGTCATTTCTCTGTAGCATTTTACTCTTTTTGTTTGCTTGGTTGATTCTCACAACACCTGATACAAGCTGCCTAATTAGCTCTTTCAGGTCGTTATCTGAACTCATCAAAACAAAGTAATGTTATGAATTAAGAGTCATAACGAACCTGATTTAGCAGTTTATGATTCTGTAAATTAGACTTAGACTTTGTATCAGATCAAACAGTGTGAGCAGATAATTACAGGATGATGAGTTCAGGCAGGTACAGGAATAAACATTAGTCAGTGAGTGAACATGAGTCAGTGAAACAGTGATGGAGAGTGAGTGCACCAGTGTGTGTGTGTGTGTGTGTGTGTGTGTGTGTGTGTGTGTGTGTGTGTGTTCAACAAGGTGCGGCAAATTGCATGATGGTACTTCGCCCTCAGTGCACACAAACCACAAGTTGGCTAACCTCCACAAATCACTGCCAACACTTCCCTGGTGGTGCAAACACAGCTGTAAAAACACACACACACACACACAGTAACCTGGCACACACACACACACACACACACACACACACACACACACACACACACAGTAACCTGGCACACACACACACACACACACACACACACACACACACACACAAACACACACAGTAACCTGGCACACACACAACACACACAGTAACCTGGCACACACACAAACACACACAGTAACCTGGCACACACACCTAACACAGCTAACAGTGATGACCAAAGTAAAATCTGGTGCATAGCAACCACATCAGGTGTGACTGAAACATATCAGCTGACCAGCTGACCCCCCCCCCCCGCCCTCCAGATTAAAGGAAGTGAGAGAGTGATGGTGCCACACAGAAAAGGATTATTTGTTGGATAAAAATCACATCTCGACTAATCCAAGTGTTTAAATTCTACTAATCTCTGAAAGACTGGGTATGACAGGAATGACTGTGTGTGTGTGTGGTGTGTGTGTGTGTGTGTGTGTGTGTGTGTGTGTGTGTGTGTGTAATACTTCCATCCAAGCCCTTATGAAGCTCTGCTGGTGGTTTCATACCTTGCGTCCAAAAACTGACCAATGGCACACAAGGTCACCGTCCAGCCAGAGTGTGGGCTGATCCAATCAGAGGAGAGTACAGTGGGGGGGCCACGAGGTGGCCAGAGGACATGAGGAGGAGGAGGAGGAGGTGGAGGGAGGAGATGGAGGAGGTGAATTTACTCCCAAAAACCTCCAGAAATTCTTATGATGGAGAATAATCAGACTGAGGAGCTTAGTGGATTTCTCCAGAGAAACTGTCTCATTATGATTGTGACTTCTTTGTTTAGCGGACGCTCTCATCTCCGGGATGAATTAGGGGGATTATTCCTTTTCTTCCACACTCGCCTCCATAACACTGGGAAATAGGTCTCAGTGCCCTTCTGTAGTTTCCACAGTGTTACAGTTGTGTTCGCAGCCACAACACGAAGTCATGGATTCATACCCTCACGAGTTCATAGCTGACAGCTGACAGGAGAGAGACCTCAGTGTTGAACTGAAGCTGGTTAGTGAAACCAGGAACAGTTAGAGTGTGACGTCAACATCGACCGTAGAGAGCAAAGCTGAGAGCATCAGCACTGAAGTAAATGACACAGTGTCTCTGTTCCTGCAGGTCTTCTGTCACTATGTCTCTTCACATCAAAGATGATCAGAGCAGCAGGAACTCAGGCGAACACAGAGTAACGTGGCTGCAGCGATTCTATGGGCTTCAATAAAAACATTTCAGTCAACCAGCAGGTCGATTACTCAGAGAGAGAGAGCACAGGTGTGATGTCACAGTGCAGTACACAGAGTTCAGGTTAAGGTGATCTTCCAGAATTTCTTCCACTGAAGAAGAAACCATGTTTTCATGTAAAAACACCTCTGACAAAGAAAGAGATGTGAGCAGAGCTCAGGTGGACTGGACTGAGGACTACCGGCTCTGATCCCGTTCGGCAGGTGGACCGTCAAAACATCCAAAGTCTTTACCTGTTCCATCCGTGTCATTGGTGGAGCCCGTCCCAGTGGATCAGTCAGACACTGAATTTCTGTCCCAGTCCGACCATGGAGCTGATACTGGTCTGTTTAATGCCAGGAGAACCCTCCGAGCTGCTAAAGGCTCCAGCTGACTTGATGCTTCATAATGTAAATGTGACGCCTCAAGTAGCATGCTAACGTTAGCCAACCTGCTGTCACCCTTATTATGACGGTGTTCTGCAAATGTTGCTATCGCTAGCTGGCTAACTGCTAGCATTGCTGTGGAGCACATCATGGTAAAGCTAGCGTGGGCTAATGGTGATTGTTATTAATGGGTTGTTGTTGTTGGCTCTCGTGTTCAGAGAAACTTTATTCAGTGGAGCTTCTTGTTGTGTGTTTAGTGGATGATTTCACTGAGCTTCATAACACCTGCTTAGAACATGAAGGGGGGGTCCAAAGAGAGGCTGGAGGTGTGGCCTATGAGATGCTGGTGGTCTACTGTGAAATCTAGAGGCAGTGAGACGTTTAAACCTTTAAATCCTCTCTTCTGCTTAAAGATGCGTCAGAGAAGCTTTAGTCTGGGACTGACAGGAGGGAGAAAAGAGGGAATTCATGCAGATTTCACTGCAGCAAAGATTCTCTTGTCAAAGGATTTGACTCAGAAAAGGTTTGGGATAAACCCTGTGGGTGAAGACATTACAGCTGCTTTATGAGAGTAAGTCGGACATATATGGGTCAAACACAGCAGAGTGAGAGCTTCCAGGTGAATATGATGTTTCAGTAGCAGCAGGTCACACAAGATGGAGAGACGTCTCCCTCCCACAGGAGCTCACGTCAGTCCCAGAGAAAACTCAGAGAGTAAACTGGGATAAAAGTGTGGAGGAAGAAGAAGGAAACATCCTGTGAGAGCCGGTGATCACACCTGCTGACTGAACATGGCTGCTTTCCTCCTGAAGATAAAATGATGTGATGACGTCCAGAATAAAGAATGTTGAGTGTGAGCTGTAAGAACAGGAAGAACCTCCTTCTGCAAAGAGCGGGAGTGGTTTCTGTAAGATGTCAGCTCGCACTGATACCTTAAAGGAGCTACATAGCTAACGTTAGCATTAGCAGCTGTTTACTGACGTGAGTTCAGCATCAAACCTCATTCCTTCACTCACCAACATCTGTCTCCAGAGGTGGAGACAAACACCAATGTTGACTGTCGTCTCTATCACGTCTTTACTGAAGTTAGCACGCTAACAGCTAGCTTTCTGATAGCAACTGACTGCAGCTGCCCAGAGGAGAGAGGAGGTTATAACCTCTTATACAACAGCTCATCTAGACTATAACAGCACTGGGACTTTTAACTCCATGTATCACTCCGCTTCACAGGTGTTCTGTTAACCGTTAATCAGCGTCACATTAACTGAACTGTTGTATAAAGAATATCACACTGAGGTCGTGATGTTGTTGTGAATATCAGCACGGCTGTGATTCGGCCGTAGGTACGAGGCCGCAGCGCCTCTCACTGTGCAGTTCTTATGTAATAACATTATTTGGTTGTAAATTCAGTTCATGATGTTGATTTAAAGCTTCGTTCAGGTGGAAACATTTATCTGACGTCTAAGGTTCAGACGACACAAAACATGAATCTACTGACATACACAACAGTCAGCTGGTTCTTCTATGTATCAGTTGTTGATTATGTTTTATACAGATCCATCAGAAGAAGAAAGCAGCTGATATAATCCAGTGGAACCAGTGGAACCAGTGGAACCAGTGGGTTTGTCTTTCAAACGTTCTACAGAGAGAAATGTGTTTTAATGGGATGATAACAGCAGCGGAGCTCTAAGTGCTTTATCTGTCATTGTCTCTGAGTCCAAGGACAAACTGTTCATCTCTACCACACACACACACACACACACACACACACACACACACACACACACACACACACACACACACACACACACACACACACACGCTGTTAAAGGTGTGTGTGTGTGCCTGTGTGATGACACCTGGTTACATATGACCATCAGTCTCCAGGCGGTTTTCAGTCTAAAGTGAAACAGCTGTTCGGTCTCTCCGTCACATTCCTCCTCCTCTTCCTGTCGTTATCGACACTCGTCGCTCTGCCTCTAACGGCGATAACGAGCGTCTCACTGTGGAGAGCTGATGGGTTTGATTTCTGCTTTACCCCGTTACAACTGTGACTCTATGTTCAAAAACACACAGATCTATTCTTTCGAACCTCCCGTCTTTCCCTCCCCTCCCTCCCCTCCCTAACCCCCTCCCCTCCCTAACCCCCTCCCCCCTTTCCCTCCTCAGTGTCTTCACGTCCGTCCTTTACCTCCTCTTGGCAACCTGCTACTGTTTATGTGAGATTCATATTTTTAACAGGTTTATGAAACATATGCAACTAGAAAAGCTAATGTTGCTACACCCCACCCCCCACCAACACCCCCCCCCTCAGTACCCACACATGAAGCCAACCACAACACAAACAAGGTGTGTGATACGCTACAAATACAGGAGATAAAGTGACTCTGCAGGTGCTGCAGCAAGAAAACAACACACTGTGTACACACACACACACACACACACACACACACAGAGAACCATGTCTTTAATCAAGCTCAGTGTATCTGTGAACGCAGGACTTCACCACAACAGAAGCCTGTGTGTGTGTGTGTGTGTGTGTGTGTGTGTGTGTGTGTGTGTGTGTGTGTGTAAATAAAGCGGAGCATCTCTTTAAGTAAAGAGGAAGATTTTACAGTAAAGAATGAATCCGTTTCCTCTGATGGATTAAATACAAATCTTTATGTTTGTGGTTAATACTGAGTTTGGTTTGAACCATGTAGAGATTAGCTGTATACACACCCCCCATACTGCACACACACACACACACACACACACGCACACACACACACAGAGTCAGATGCAGGCGGAGAGGATGTAGACAGACTTTGATGTGAAATCAAAGTGCAGTAAAAAGCTGTGAACAGATAAAATACGTCAGACTCACAGTGAGAGCAAAGATGGAGGACGATCACTCAGTGATGAAGACGCTCTGAATCAGGATCAATGTTAAATCAAAATGATTTCAGCTTCAGTAAGTTACTGAGTCTCTTCTGTCCCTTAAACTATTTAAAATATTCAACCAAAAGACAAAAGACACTAACGTCTCAAAACAAATGATAAAACACTAAATATATATGAAGTGTGCAGCCAGTAAATATCTATATACACACACATATATGTATATATATATACATACACACACATATATGTATATAATATGTGAATCATTGGTGGGTGTAAAGTGCTCACTAATGACAAATAGAAGCTCAGGTTTAGCTGCTGTGTTAAAATCAGTATGTGGGTCAACATCCTGATTACAGTCCAGAACCACATTCCACTGGTGTTACAGTCCGCTGTGATTAGCATGTGGGTGAGCCTGTGTGTGTGTGTGTGTGTGTGTGTGTTGTGTGTGTGTGTGTGTGTGTGTGTGTGTGTGTGTGTGTGTGTGTGTGTGTGTACCTGTCATTGTGTGAGTGTCTGAGCAGACTGACCTTCCATGTGTGTGTGATGCTGTAACTTTGTGATGATGATGATACATCTGCAGTCATCACAGATACGAGGAGAGACACATTCAAGAGTCCAGCTCCAAGTCTGTGTGTGTGTGTGTGTGTGTGTGTGTGTGTGTGTGTGTGTGTGTGTGTGTGTTGTGTGTGTGTGTGTGTGTGTGTGTGTGTGTGTGTGTGTGTGTGTGCGTGTGTGTGTGTGTGTGTGTGTGAGGCCACCTGCCTGTGTGCATATCAGGTGTGTATCAGACTCAGGTGGGTGCTGATGTGGGTCTGGGGGATTACCTGCATTTCCTCACCTGATGACTATCAGCTGTGTCGGTGATCTGACCTGAGGAGAGATACTGTCGCTTTGTACCTGAGTGCTGCTGCTCTATAACTGAAGAGTTAGTATTATATATATATAGTTATATATCGTTCCACTGAAATATCTCATTCTTTCACCAATACAAACATTCAGTCAGTGCGCAGCTGTAAAGACACTGTATGTTCCTTGTTATGTGCTTTGAGGAAATACATTTAAAATGTAAATTAAATATAAAACATACACAAAATCCTAATATACATATATATGTGTGTGTGTGTGTGTGTGATGGGAAAGAGGGAAAGTTGTGTCTGAGGTGAAGGTGAAGCACGACCTTGTTGAC
>NC_079372.1:28491850-28521850 GCF_021018895.1 Seriola aureovittata
GATTTTCTGATTTTTGTGTTTCTTTTTGTTATTAAAGACAATTTTTCCACCTGGTTTCAGTGTTTCCAACTCAACGTGACAATGATGTTCTCAGATTTTAGACGGTTCCTTCCACGGCCACAAACAACTGAACTCAGTGGACTGCTCCTTTAATTCCAGCATCAGTAACTAACTGAACTGTTGTTCATCTCCTCCATCGTCCGCCTCAGCTCTCCATTTACTCCAGATAAAAGCCCTCATCCACTCTCCTGGCCCATATCATCACAGCCAGGTGAAGGAATGCTGCACATAAACAAAAACACCTCCATCGTATCACCATAACCTGCAGGTCATTTACACCTCATCGCCATAGTAACCACAAGAACAAACAACAACAACAAACATGAGGTCAGGAGATGTCAGTGTATCACCAGCAGCAGAGGTTCACTGCTGCTTCACTTCTTCTTCTGTGGTGTCAGTTTCTCTCCAGGGAAGAGCTAAAAGCCTCAACTGGAAACGGCAGCCAAGAACCCCCCACACCAACCCCCCCCCCCCCCCGAAAATCCTGCATGGCCCTGATTCAACAGTAGCTTAGAAGCAGCATGGGGAGAGGGAGACAGATAAATGTGACAAAACAAAGATGGAGACGAGCCAAGTGACGGAGGAGGGAGAGGATGAAAGAGGTTTGTGTGTGAGGGAATATTCCCATCATCTGTGTCACTGTGGACCGGTACAGTAGGTACAGTAGGTACAGTAGGTGTAGTACAGTACAGACAGTAATATATATAATTATAATGGTGTCTTCACTGCACACACAATGGAAAACTATAACGATTCATCTATTAGCTGCTCAACATAGTCAGAATGTTTCAGGACTCACTGCTGCAGAAACTCTCCATCATCAGATTCAGTCCACAGTCAGTGGTTTCTCCACCCACTGACATGATGCACCCGTGAGGTGCCGTTAAACAGCTGCAGATGAAGAAAACACACTGAGATGATGTCATTGAAGAATACAATGAAATATGGTTTTATGTATTACAACATTAGTTTCCTCCTTGTGAGTTGTTTTGTGATTTTTTTAAGGGTTTTTCTTCAACCTTTTGATGTTTCCACTCGTTTTTTAAAAATGAATCTACTGAGTCTTAAAAACCTTATTTTCTTAAAACAATGAATAATTCTGTCTCTGAATCCTGTTTCCAACAGAAATCAGCTTGTTTGGTCCCACTGCCAGAAAACGAAACAAGTTGATTTCTATTGGGAGAAATGGTAGAAATGATTGAACTACTTTAACAACAAAGAGCTCAACATGATCAGATCAACAGTCACCTACAGAAACACAGAGCAGACCTTTGTAACATCCTCATAACCACCTACACCCACCCTCCTCTCCACACAGCACGGCTCCACCTGTCAGAAGTCAGTCTCCGTCAGCTGAGAGGAAAACCATGTGAACCAGGTCTGTGGTGAGAGAGAGAGAGAGAGAGAGAGAGAGAGAGAGAGAGAGAGAGAAAGTGAAAGGTCACAACAGACCTAGCAGACCCGCAGTTAAAGTCTTTGTACACACACACACACACACACACACACACACACACACACACACACACACACACACACACAGTGATGGAGGAAGGAGAAGTTGAGGGACAGTTTACTGAATCAGGTGAAGTGTCCGCAGGTGAAGGTCAAGGGTCACAGGATGAGAAGTTTCTACAACAAAGCGTGAAGGAAGATGTTTGATTTATTCTATTGTTTCTGTGACAAGGATTAAACTCATATCTATAGATCAGCAGCTTTATCCAGCCACAGTCACTGATCCTGCTTTTGTAAATTCAGTTCAAACAGAACTGACTCTCATTTGTCGTGTTCTTGAAAGCTTTTGTCAGTGCCTCAGCTTTGTATCGGAACTCACTGTATGTTGAGAGAACTGGTCGAAAGGCTGCACATGAAGCCCCAGTGGCCTAATGGATAAGGCACTGGCCTCCTAAGCCAGGGATTGTGGGTTCGAGTCCCATCTGGGGTGATTTACAGCAGAGTGGCGCAGCGGAAGCGTGCTGGGCCCATAACCCAGAGGTCGATGGATCGAAACCATCCTCTGCTAACAGTTTTACAGCATGGTTACCTGAACTAAAACTGGTTCGTGTAAAACATCTCAGACTGTACTCAAAGCTACTTTGGGTCCACCCCAAGGCCTCCTACCAGTTGGACGTCTGGAAGACCTCCAATGGAAGGAGCCCCAACAACCTCAATGGTCTCCTTTTGACTGAAATAAAATAGCTTATGATAAAATAGCTTTGTAGATGGACTTATTGCACATCAACAGAAGTCGTCCTTAAAACCACAGAGCCCCAGTGGCCTAATGCATAAAGCATTGACCTGACCAGCGACTCTGTGAGGACAGCTGAAAATTCTTCTCCGTGGCTTCACTGAATTCCTCCAACACCTGGGTTTTAATGTCCATGGCCACCAGTCCTTTGGCCTGCCAGTTGGAGCACATGAAGCCCCAGTGGCCTAATGGATAAGGCACTGGCCTCCTAAGCCAGGGATTGTGGGTTCGAGTCCCATCTGGGGTGATTTACAGCAGAGTGGCGCAGCGGAAGCGTGCTGGGCCCATAACCCAGAGGTCGATGGATCGAAACCATCCTCTGCTAACTGTTTTACAGCATGGTTACCTGAACTACAACAGAGTCTTCTGAAATGCTCGATGACAAGTGGTTTGCACAAACCATTGCAGACTGTACTCAAAGCTAATTTGGGTCCACCCCAAGGCCTCCTGCCAGTTGGACGTCTGGAAGACCTCCAATGGAAGGAGCCCCAACAACCTCAATGGTCTCCTTTTGACAGAAAGGATCTTTATCTTTCAGTCACTACCCAAAACTCATGACTGTAGGTGAGGGTCGGAACAAAAATCGACTGATTGTGTTTCTCATGCTGTTGTTTTGTAGAGGAACTTATTGCACATCAGCAGTACTGGTCCTTACAAGAGCCCCAGTGGCCTAATGGATAAAGCACTGGCCTGTTAAACCAGGGACTCCGTGAGGCCAGAAGCTCTTCTCCATGGCCTCCTTGAATTCCTCCTACATCCGGGTTTTACAGCCATGACCACCATAGCCACAAGTACTTTGGCGTGCCAGTTGGAGCACATGAAGCCCCAGTGGCCTAATGGATAAGGCACTGGCCTCCTAAGCCAGGGATTGTGGATTCAAGTCCCATCTGGGGTGATTTACAGCAGAGTGGCGCAGCGGAAGCGTGCTGGGCCCATAACCCAGAGGTCGATGGATCGAAACCATCCTCTGCTAACAGTTTTACAGTATGGTTACCTGAAGTACAACTGGTTTGTGCAAACCATCTCAGACTGTGCTCAAAGCTACTTTGGGTCCACCCCAAGGCCTCCTACCAGTTGGACGTCTGGAAGACCTCCAATGGAAGGAGCCCCAACAACCTCAAAGATCTTCTTTTGACAAAAATAAAATTGTTTTCTAGAGGAACTTATTGCACATCAACAGAACTGGTCCTCACAAGAGCCCAGTGGCCTAATGGATAAAGCACTGGCCTGTTAAACCAGGGACTCCGTGAGGCCAGAAGCTCTTCTCCATGGCCTCCTTGAATTCCTCCTACATCCGGGTTTTACAGCCATGACCACCATAGCCACAAGTACTTTGGCGTGCCAGTTGGAGCACATGAAGCCCCAGTGGCCTAATGGATAAGGCACTGGCCTCCTAAGCAGCAGAGTGGCGCAGCGGAAGCGTGCTGGGCCCATAACCCAGAGGTCGATGGATCGAAACCATCCTCTGCTAACAGCTTTACAGCATGGTTACCTGAACTAAAACTGGTTCGTGTAATACATCTCAGACTGTACTCAAAGCTACTTTGGGTCCACCCCAAGGCCTCCTACCAGTTGGACGTCTGGAAGACCTCCAATGGAAGGAGCCCCAACAACCTCAATGGTCTCCTTTTGACAGAAATAAAGTAGCTTATGATAAAATAGCTTTGTAGATGGACTTATTGCACATCAACAGAAGTCGTCCTTAAAACCACAGAGCCCCAGTGGCCTAATGCATAAAGCATTGACCTGACCAGCGACTCTGTGAGGACAGCTGAAAATTCTTCTCCGTGGCTTCACTGAATTCCTCCAACACCTGGGTTTTAATGTCCATGGCCACCAGTCTTTTGGCCTGCCAGTTGGAGCACATGAAGCCCCAGTGGCCTAATGGATAAGGCACTGGCCTCCTAAGCCAGGGATTGTGGTTTCGAGTCCCATCTGGGGTGATTTACAGCAGAGTGGCGCAGCGGAAGCGTGCTGGGCCCATAACCCAGAGGTCGATGGATCGAAACCATCCTCTGCTAACTGTTTTACAGCATGGTTACCTGAACTACAACAGAGTCTTTTGAAATGCTCGATGACAAGTGGTTTGAACAAACCATTGCAGACTGTACTCAAAGCTAATTTGGGTCCACCCCAAGGCCTCCTGCCAGTTGGACGTCTGGAAGACCACCAATGGAAGGAGCCCCAACAACCTCAATGGTCTCCTTTTGACAGAAAGGATCTTTATCTTTCAGTCACTACCCAAAACTCATGACTGTAGGTGAGGGTCGGAACAAAAATCGACTGATTGTGTTTCTCATGCTGTTGTTTTGTAGAGGAACTTATTGCACATCAGCAGAACTGGTCCTTACAAGAGCCCCAGTGGCCTAATGGATAAAGCACTGGCCTGTTAAACCAGGGACTATGTGAGGCCAGAAGTTCTTCTCCATGGCCTCCTTGAATTTCTCCTACATCCGGGTTTTACAGCCATGACCACCATAGCCACAAGTACTTTGGCGTGCCAGTTGGAGCACATGAAGCCCCAGTGGCCTAATGGATAAGGCACTGGCCTCCTAAGCCAGGGATTGTGGATTCAAGTCCCATCTGGGGTGATTTACAGCAGAGTGGCGCAGCGGAAGCGTGCTGGGCCCATAACCCAGAGGTCGATGGATCGAAACCATCCTCTGCTAACAGTTTTACAGTATGGTTACCTGAAGTACAACTGGTTTGTGCAAACCATCTCAGACTGTACTCAAAGCTACTTTGGGTCCACCCCAAGGCCTCCTACCAGTTGGACGTCTGGAAGACCTCCAATGGAAGGAGCCCCAACAACCTCAAAGATCTTCTTTTGACAAAAATAAAATTGTTTTCTAGAGGAACTTATTGCACATCAACAGAAGTGGTCCTCACAAGAGCCCAGTGGCCTAATGGATAAAGCACTGGCCTGTTAAACCAGGGACTCCGTGAGGCCAGAAGCTCTTCTCCATGGCCTCCTTGAATTCCTCCTACATCCGGGTTTTACAGCCATGACCACCATAGCCACAAGGACTTTGGCGTGCCAGGAGCAGCATGTGAAGCCCCAGTCGCCTAATGGATAAGGCACTGGCCTCCTAAGCAGCAGAGTGGCGCAGCGGAAGCGTGCTGGGCCCATAACCCAGAGGTCGATGGATCGAAACCATCCTCTGCTAACAGCTTTACAGCATGGTTACCTGAAGTACAACTGGTTTGTGCAAACCATCTCAGACTGTACTCAAAGCTACTTTGGGTCCACCCCAAGGCCTCCTGCCAGTTGGACGTCTGGAAGACCTCCAATGGAAGGAGCCCCAACAACCTCAAAGATCTTCTTTTGACAAAAATAAAATTGTTTTCTAGAGGAACTTATTGCACATCAACAGAAGTGGTCCTCACAAGAGCCCAGTGGCCTAATGGATAAAGCACTGGCCTCCTAAGCCAGGGATTGTGGATTCAAGTCCCATCTGGGGTGATTTACAGCAGAGTGGCGCAGCGGAAGCGTGCTGGGCCCATAACCCAGAGGTCGATGGATCGAAACCATCCTCTGCTAACAGTTTTACAGTATGGTTACCTGAAGTACAACTGGTTTGTGCAAACCATCTCAGACTGTGCTCAAAGCTACTTTGGGTCCACCCCAAGGCCTCCTACCAGTTGGACGTCTGGAAGACCTCCAATGGAAGGAGCCCCAACAACCTCAAAGATCTTCTTTTGACAAAAATAAAATTGTTTTCTAGAGGAACTTATTGCACATCAACAGAACTGGTCCTCACAAGAGCCCAGTGGCCTAATGGATAAAGCACTGGCCTGTTAAACCAGGGACTCCGTGAGGCCAGAAGCTCTTCTCCATGGCCTCCTTGAATTCCTCCTACATCCGGGTTTTACAGCCATGACCACCATAGCCACAAGTACTTTGGCGTGCCAGTTGGAGCACATGAAGCCCCAGTGGCCTAATGGATAAGGCACTGGCCTCCTAAGCAGCAGAGTGGCGCAGCGGAAGCGTGCTGGGCCCATAACCCAGAGGTCGATGGATCGAAACCATCCTCTGCTAACAGCTTTACAGCATGGTTACCTGAACTAAAACTGGTTCGTGTAATACATCTCAGACTGTACTCAAAGCTACTTTGGGTCCACCCCAAGGCCTCCTACCAGTTGGACGTCTGGAAGACCTCCAATGGAAGGAGCCCCAACAACCTCAATGGTCTCCTTTTGACAGAAATAAAGTAGCTTATGATAAAATAGCTTTGTAGATGGACTTATTGCACATCAACAGAAGTCGTCCTTAAAACCACAGAGCCCCAGTGGCCTAATGCATAAAGCATTGACCTGACCAGCGACTCTGTGAGGACAGCTGAAAATTCTTCTCCGTGGCTTCACTGAATTCCTCCAACACCTGGGTTTTAATGTCCATGGCCACCAGTCTTTTGGCCTGCCAGTTGGAGCACATGAAGCCCCAGTGGCCTAATGGATAAGGCACTGGCCTCCTAAGCCAGGGATTGTGGGTTCGAGTCCTCTAGCCACAAGGACTTTGGCGTGCCAGGAGCAGCATGTGAAGCCCCAGTCGCCTAATGGATAAGGCACTGGCCTCCTAAGCAGCAGAGTGGCGCAGCGGAAGCGTGCTGGGCCCATAACCCAGAGGTCGATGGATCGAAACCATCCTCTGCTAACAGCTTTACAGCATGGTTACCTGAAGTACAACTGGTTTGTGCAAACCATCTCAGACTGTACTCAAAGCTACTTTGGGTCCACCCCAAGGCCTCCTGCCAGTTGGACGTCTGGAAGACCTCCAATGGAAGGAGCCCCAACAACCTCAAAGATCTTCTTTTGACAAAAATAAAATTGTTTTCTAGAGGAACTTATTGCACATCAACAGAAGTGGTCCTCACAAGAGCCCAGTGGCCTAATGGATAAAGCACTGGCCTGTTAAACCAGGGACTCCGTGAGGCCAGAAGCTCTTCTCCATGGCCTCCTTGAATTCCTCCTACATCCGGGTTTTACAGCCATGACCACCATAGCCACAAGGACTTTGGCGTGCCAGGAGCAGCATGTGAAGCCCCAGTCGCCTAATGGATAAGGCACTGGCCTCCTAAGCAGCAGAGTGGCGCAGCGGAAGCGTGCTGGGCCCATAACCCAGAGGTCGATGGATCGAAACCATCCTCTGCTAACAGCTTTACAGCATGGTTACCTGAAGTACAACTGGTTTGTGCAAACCATCTCAGACTGTACTCAAAGCTACTTTGGGTCCACCCCAAGGCCTCCTGCCAGTTGGACGTCTGGAAGACCTCCAATGGAAGGAGCCCCAACAACCTCAATGGTGTCCTTTTGACAGAAAGGATCTTTATCTTTCAGTCACTACACAAAGCTCATGACTGTAGGCGAGGGTCGGCTGATTGTCCTTCTCATGCTGATGCCTTGTAGAGGAACTTATTACATATCAACAGAAGTGGTCCTGACAACCACATAGCCCCAGTGGCCTAATGGATAAGGCACTGGCCTCCTAAGCCAGGGATTGTGGGTTCAAGTCCCATCTGGGGTGATTTACAGCAGAGTGGCGCAGCGGAAGCGTGCTGGGCCCATAACCCAGAGGTCGATGGATCGAAACCATCCTCTGCTAACTGTTTTACAGCATGGTCACCTGAAGTACAACACTTGAGCTTTCTGTGTTAGATTTGCCACCTTTGGACAAAGCTAAGCTAGCTGTTTCCCTGTTTCCAGTCATTGTGCTAAGTTATCACCCCCCCGCTTCCCTCCAAAAACAGCCAATGGGATTTTTACAAACAACAGTTTCTGATCCTGAAAGGTTTAGTTCAGCAGGATCATCTTCAGTAACGAACATCTCTGATGTTTGAAGCCTCAATACGCTCAGAAGTAAAAAGCTAATGTTAGGCTATAAACCAGCTACACCACGGTCACATGATTTCAACACCAGTCTCATGACTTCAACACCACATGACCTCACCACCACATGACTTAAACACCACGGTCACATGACCTCACCACCACAGTCACATGACTTCACCACCACGGTCACATGACCTCAACACCACAGTCACATGACCTCAACACCACAGTCCCATGACTTTAACACCACAGTCACATGACTTCAACACCACGGTCACGTGACCTCACCACCACATGACCTCACCACCACAGTCACATGACTTCAACACCACATGACCTCACCACCAGTCATATGACCTCAACACCACAGTCACTTGACTTCAACACCACATGACCTCACCACCACAGTCACATGACCTTAACGTCTCCACCACTAAACCTCAACTTAAACTCGTCTGCTGAAGCTTTTCCTCCGACCGAGTTAGTGACAGGTTGTATAAACACAACCAGGTTGTAAAGGTGGACCAGTGAGTTAACCATGCTGTAAAGGTGGACCAGTGAGTTAACGAGTCTGTAAAGGTGGACCGGTGAGTTAACCATGCTGTAAAGGTGGACCGGTGAGTTAACGAGTCTGTAAAGGTGGACCGGTGAGTTAACCATGCTGTAAAGGTGGACCAGTGAGTTAACGAGTCTGTAAAGGTGGACCGGTGAGTTAACCATGCTGTAAAGGTGGACCGGTGAGTTAACCAGGCTGTAAAGGTGGACCGGTGAGTTAACCAGGCTGTAAAGGTGGACCGGTGAGGAGATCAGTTTTCATGTTCAACGTGACGTTTAACGTCCCTGACAACCTCTGTGTCTCGTTTACACACTCGTTAGCAACAGAGACGCGAAAGCTTCAGGAATCAGGACTGGAGTATTTACTGACTGATTTTATGTTGGAGAATTAAAGGTGAAAATGTCTTGAGCTTGTTTTGAACACAGACCTGATTTCAGTCATCAACCAAAACACATTCAACAAACCAGAGACTTCAGGACCAGGGAACAGGAAGTGACAACACGATAAATGATTTCCTGGTTTTAGGATCATTCCTGCAGAACTCTGTGATGCATGTTCCATGTTCTCCTCTGGCGCCACCCTCAGGCGACAGTGTTACATTTTTCATTGTGAGATTGTCATGTTTACTGAGGTCCAGAGGAGATGAAGCTTTAAACCCGACATGGCTCTACCCTGTTCTGTTCAGCTGCTGTACTGAGTTCCACTGTGTTCTACTGAGTTCTACTGAGTTCCACTGTCTGTGCTGCAGAGGGGAAGCACCACATCAAACCAGCTCCAAAAGGCTCTTTGTCTTCCCTGTCTTTGTGTGTCTACGTCCCACACACACTCAGCATGAGAGTGTCCTCTGTCTCCAGCTCCGTCCTCAGCCCACACACCAGAATACCACAGAGGGACGGCGTGAACTTCTCCCTCACTCATTGTCTGGAACACCCCGCTCTTTTCTTTGTCTGTCACTTCCTCATCGACACAATCTCCATCATTTCTCAGATTGGTGACCTCGCCCGACTCCCACGTCACCATGACTTCACCGGGCGGCAGCTGCAGTCGAGACGGTTACCACAACGCCGAGTCTGGAGACCAGGGACAGAGGAAACTCCATCAGACCACTTTCACTGTGTGTAAAAATCTGTGAATTTCATGTGTCGCCACCATCAGCTGAGGAAACGCCAAGGCGTGTTGTCATGGAAACATAGTGGTGACTTCTCAAGGCCACAGCGAAGTCTCAACAAAGTCCTCACAAACAGAGGCTGTGTTTCCCACAGGAACCCCCCCGATAACCACTCAGCTGATGAACATGAATGAATCCCAAAGTGACGTCCCTGTTTTAAATAAATTAACATGAAACAGTTGTTAATGTATTCATTATTATTATTTTTACACGGTAAATGTTTTATTAAATTTAGTAAGAAAATGATCAAGTTATAAAATATAAAATCTACAGCAGTATTCACCATGTGAGCACGTTGCCACCCAGTGTCTGTGGACAGAACTGCAGCTGTTCCTTCACTGCAGAACACGTCTGCGATTCAGTTTTATTGTTGATCAGATGTTAATATTATTATTCATATATTGTTAATTCTGAGTTAATACAGAGAAGAAGAACTCTCAGTGGAGGACAGTCAGTTACAGACCAGCGGAGTCAGCACCAGGGTCCAGATCCAGCTCAGAGGATACTTCTCCTTTAATAACACGACCAGGTCAAAGGTCAAACCAGTAGACTTCCTCATACTCCTGGCTGTGGGTGGAGCTTCAGGAGGAGGAACCTGAGGTGCTGGTTCAGGCACCACAGCTGGATGGAGGTGTGGTCCTCCTCCTGGTCAGCAGAGGTTTTGTCCTGGAGACACAGTCCTGATGTGATGATCTACAGACACAGGTCTGCACAGGGACAGTAAGAGGACAGAGGAGGTGAAGAACATGTAAGGGTCAGATAAGAGGTGGTCACCATGACAACACATCCAGACTGAGGCAGAGAGACAGGAGGAGACTCTGTTGGAGCTTCACCTGGTGTAAAGTCGACTGTTGGTTCAGGACGTCAACAGCCTCAATCACAGGCTCAGGATCAGGTTCCAGGTGGTCTGTAGGTCTGTAGTGGGTCTTATGCATTTACACTGATGCATCTCATGTACATTTTATCACACACATATATATATATATATATATATAAAAAAAGGTTGATGATGTTCTTAGAAGAAGACTGCCACCTTCTGGACACTGTGCAAATTACATTTACTGTATATGATGAACCATGTCTCAGACTGTGTATTATATTTATAGAAAACTCTTGCAAGACTTCAGGTGTGAACAGTAATATGCAGTTTTTGTTTAATCATTGTGGAAATATAATAAATATATTAAATATGAAACTAGTGGAAATAAATAAATGAGACTTTTTTATTCGTAGCACTGAGTAACCAAACATGACAAACTCTATACATCAATACAGGTTTGTAAGATTTTCTTTATTATATGGTTTGATTTGTATTTAAAAAACTTCACAACTAACATTGTAACATTAAACGCTGTAACATTTATAATATTTATCAGATTTTTAACACTGTAACATACAGAATGTGTTTTTTGTTAAAAGCGTGTTGAAGATTTGACTGCTGTGACTGTAAACTACATTACTCTTTTTATACGTGTGTGTGTGTGTGTGTGTGTGTGTGTGTGTGTGTGTGTGTTCAGAGATGCTGGTGCAGCCACAGCACTGTGTTGAGGAAGCAGTCGACCTGTGTGTCCACTCTGGACAGTGAGTGTCCGTCTTCTGAAAACCACAGGAGCCTGGAACAGAAACGAAATCAGGCTGAATAATCACAATCTTTAGCCTTAATGTTATGATGTGTTTGTCAAACAGGAAGTGGACAGGAAGTAAGAGGGGCGTGCTGTTGTACCTGACAGGTGAGTCTCTGCTCTTCAGAGCTTTGTAGAGCTCCAGACCCTGATGAGGAGACACTCTCCTGTCTCTGCCTCCCAGCATCAGCAGCACTGGAGCCTTGATCTACACACAAACACACACAGTCTGTACAGAGGTATGTTACCACATACGACAAGGTTTCCTTCAGTGGCACCTGCAGTAAACACACCTATAAACACCTATACACACACCTACATGCACCTATACACACCTATAAACACCTATAAACATCTATACACACACCTATATACACGCCTATACACCTATATAAATACGTGCATGCACCTATACACACCTATAAACACACCAACATGTACCTATACACACCTACATACACCTACACACACCTATACACACCTATATAAACAAATATACACACCTACATACACCTGTATACACCTATACAGACACACCTATATACACCTGTATACACCAATACACGCCTGTATACACCTATACACACCTTCACACACATATACACATCTATATTCACTTATACATACCTAGACACCTACATACACGTATACACACCTACATAAAACTATACACACCTATATACACCTATACACACCTATATACACTATATACACCTATACACACCTATATACACCTACAGTAAACACACCTACATACACCTATACACACCTATATATACAGTATATACACCTATATACACCTATATACACCTACAGTAAACACACCTACATACACCTATACACACCTATATACACTATATACACCTACAGTAAACACCTACATACACCTATACACACCTACATACACCTATACACCTATATACACTATATACACCTATATACACCTACAGTAAACACACCTACATACACCTATACACACCTACATACACACCTATATATACAGTATATACACCTATACACACCTTTATACACATATATACACCTGTACACACCTGTATACATCTGTATACCTACATAACAAGGTCCTGTGTGTAGCAGACCGGTTGGATGTTCATTATCCACTGGATGAATCAGTTCAAACATTAGCTCAAAAAAAAGGAGAAACTACTGATGTTTCATCACGACCTCTTGACCTCTTGACTTTTCCTCGAGCAGCACAAAGGCTCAGACACATTTTACAGCTACGACTGATACGACTGTAGGAACAGTGACGGTCACAGTCTGAGGTCTCATGGACACCACAGGCTCTACAGGCAGCTTTGTAAAACACACAATATGTTATGTGAAGATGACCACTAAAAGACTGTGTAAAGTGTGTGTGTGTCTGACCTGAGCAGCGTGTTTGATGGGAGACTTCTCCAACATGGCTGCCAGAGCTTCACTGGTGGGGATCTGATCATACGAGAACTGCAGCCCGACACTGGAGTAACGCCTCGAGACAGAGAGAAGAAGAAGAGTCAAACTGTGGTCTGAATGTTTGTAATAATGTGTGTGTGTGTGTGTGTGTGTGTGTGTGTGTGTGTGTCTCACCAGTCCACTATGTCACTGGTTCCCAGTAAAGTCGCAGCGTTGATGACAGGGTTCCTGGCTGCACATGCTTTGTAGAAATCTGGGTACTGACCAGCCAGGTGACAGGACAGGAAACCCCCGTGAGAACCACCAATCACAGCCAAGCGTTTAGGGTCAAGGGTCAGGTCGCTCTGCAGCACAGTGAGCACGGCCCTCTGGTAAAAGACAGTGAGAACAAATAGGTGACAGTGTGATTCAGAGACATTAATGGAGGAACACAGGACTGACTGAAGACCTGGTCACCAAACAGGTTTCCATCAGCTCCGACTGCTGGTCACCAAACAGCTGATTATTTAAGTGCAGATAATACTTTACAAAATTATTCTTTATTTACTTTATTATATTTTCATGTATTTACTTTACTTCATTGATTATTAAATGACTCTGGATCAAACAGAGGAAGAGCTCATACCTGAACATCTTTAACATCCTGGTTTCCAATCTGACCAATCAGAGACAAGATACTGTCCTGACCGAATCCTGTGGATCCTCTGTAGTTCACTGGAGAGAGAGGGAGAGAGAGAGAGAGAGAGAGAGAGACTACTTATTTGAGTTGACAGCTGGTTTTCTAACCTGACCAGACGCAGGTTAACAGTTTCCCCGTTTTCAGTTTTTGTGCTAAGCTAAGCTAAGCTAACCATCTCCTGGCTGTAGCACAGACATTAGATTGTTACTAATGTTCTCATGCAGCAGGTCAGTGTGTGTGAAGCTTCTCACCCATCAGCACAGCAAAGCCCAGTTTAGTCAGTCCAGCTGTGGTGCAGTTCCACTCTGCAGGGAACTGAGAGTGAGGTCCACCTGGAGAAAACACACAACCATTACATTAAAGAATAAATCAAGGACCTACTGCAGAAGGAGAAAAAATATATAATAAGTTCATAACATGTTTCAAATACAACAATCACACAGAGAAACTGAGTAAACACAGACCATGGATGAAGACGACCAGAGGGATCCTGACTTCATGGACGGGGTGAGACGGTTTGACCAGGACACAGCTGAAGTCTAAACCAGCTGATGAGAGAGAGACAGAGAGACAGAGCGAGACAGAGAGAGAGACAGAGAGAGAGAGACAGAGACAGAGAGAGAGACAGAGAGAGAGAGAGACAGAGAGAGAGAGAGACAGAGAGAGAGAGAGAGACAGAGACAGAGAGAGAGACAGAGAGAGACAGAGACAGAGAGAGAGAGACAGAGAGAGAGAGAGACAGAGAGAGCGAGAGAGACAGAGGGACAGAGAGAGAGAGACGGACAGAGAGAGACAGACAGAGAGAGAGACAGAGAGAGACAGACAGAGAGAGAGAGACAGAGAGAGAGAGAGACAGAGAGAGTAAGAGGAGCAGAGCTTAACATCAGAATGAGTCTTATTTTGAAGGGCTGATTCACAGCTCACAATAGTGGGTGTTGTCCTCCTCAGTTGGAGGTGTGACATCTACAACTGTCCACTGGAAATCAAAGGTGATGACAGGCTGCTGCAGAGTCCTCCACCTTACAGCCTCACCTGCAGAGGGGAGGAACCCCACCCTCTGCACACACACACACACACACACACACACACACACACACACACACACACACTGTTAAAGAAGATTAATCACATGAAAAATGAATTTGTGTGTGTGTGTGTGTGCGCGTGTGTGTGTGTGTGTGTGTGTGTGTGTGTGTGTGTGTGTTCTGACCAGAGTGGGGGGGGTGTTGGGGCTGGAGCAGCAGACAACCATCAGGTCCTTCTGGACCGTCAGAAGCTTCCAGCTGCCAAAGACTCTGGAGAGATCACAGGAACCTGCAGAGATAGAGAGAACAGAAGAAGGACAGAGAGAACAGAAGAAGAAGAACAGAGAGAACAGAAGAACAGAAGAAGAAGAACAGAGAGAACAGAAGAAGAAGAACAGCGAGAACAGAAGAAGAACAGAGAACAGAAGGACAGAAAGAACAGAAGAAGAAGAACAGAGAGAACAGAAGAACAGAGAGAACAGAAGAACAGAGACCACAGACGAAGAACAGAGAGAACATAAGAACAGAGAGAACCGAAGAACAGAGAACAGAAGGACAGAAAGAACAGAAGAAGAAGAACAGAGAGAACAGAAGAACAGAGAACAGAAGGACAGAAAGAACAGAAGAAGAAGAACAGAGAGAACATAAGAACAGAGAGAACAGAAGAACAGAGACCACAGAAGAAGAACAGAGAGAACAGAAGAACAGAGAACAGAAGGACAGAATGAACAGAAGAAGAAGAACAGAGAGAACATAAGAACAGAGAGAACAGAAGAACAAAGACCACAGAAGAAGAACAGATAGAACATAAGAACAGAGAGAACAGAAGAACAGCGACCACAGAAGAAGAACAGAGAGAACAGAGGAGCGGAGACAGAGGAGAGAAAAGAAGTGATGAAGAAAACACAGAAAATCAGAGACAAATGATGGAACAGGATCAAGGTTTTTAAAATGAGATTCCCACATTCAATCACACAGCTGTGGATGACATCACGTTAAGCATCTGTATATCCAAATCACAGATTTTTTTAGACTTATTTTGAAATTTCCCAACAGGATGTTGGTTGCGACATCAAGTCTGTTGGTCTTGTCGTACCTTCCAGTTCAGTCTTGTGCTCCTGATGATGAGGAAAAGGAGGAGGAGGGAGGGGAGGAGGATCAGGAAGAGGAAGTGGATGAGGAGGAGGAGGAGGAGGAGGAGGAGGAGGAAGGTCAGGTTCAGAGGGAGGGTGAGGAACTGGAACAAAAGGAGAAGGGGGAGGTGGAAGAAGAGGGTAGAGAGGAGGGGGAGGAGGTAGAGCAGGAGATGGAGGGGGGTGAGGAGGCCAACAAGAGGAAGGAGGAGGGGGCAGCAGAGGAGAGAGGGGAGGATGAGAGATGGGGAAGGGAGGAGGAGGAAGGAAAAAAAGAGATGGAGAAGTGGACAGAAGAGAGAGAGGAGGAAGAGGAGGAGGAGGAGGAGGAGGAGAGAGAGGAGAGGAAGGAGAGGAAGGAGAGGAAGGAGTCTTACTATCACAGAGGGAGGTGACTTTCTTTGATCTTCTGTCGACCATGAAGAGATCCTGAGGAAACGAGAAGACAAGGAGACAGGAAAGGAGTCATGGAGGAGGAGTGTGTATGATCACATGATGAATTCAAAATAAAACACAAGAATGTGTGTGTATTGATCATGGAGCCAGGAAGTGATTAGCTTAGCCTGACTGTGTCCAATGTTTAACCAGTGTTCAAATCAACTGCACTGCAGGTACTGAACACACCTGTAGGATCAGCACCTCCAGAGTGTTTACCTGTCAGTGTGAGTTCAGATCACATGACATGTCACCTGTTAACTGGTGAACTTTAGAGGTTTCCCTTTGCTTCCGGTCTTTATGCTCAGATATAGTTAATGCAGAGACATGGGAGTGGTACTGACTGTGAGTGTGTGGCTGTTACCTTCCAGTTCCTGCGGGCGCTGCTGAATACCACCCTCTGACTGTCTGCAGACCAGCACCTGGACGGAAGAGCTTCATACACACCTGCAAACTCACCTGAAAGAGACAGACAAGGAGACAAATCTTCACCTGGAGTCTGTGATTCTTTTTCTTTCTCCCTCATGCTTTCTATGACATAAATCTGTTATTATACAGTACAGGTGTTTATTTTATTGTGAAAAGCCCAGGTTTATTCAAGTTATTAATGTAGACAGCATGGGCATAAGATCAGGAAACATGTCAGAATGATATCAGGATAGACAGATGTTCAGGGATGACAGGTAGAGTGGTGTGATGTCATCACTCAACATTGCATGCAACACACACCCATTGTAATATCTGAAAAAGTTTAAAAATGACATAAAATCTAAACTCCGATTTGGTAAAAACTGTGAAAGTTGTCAAAATATGGATTTAACCCAAAAAAGTCTCAAGTCTTGTGACCTGTTTAAAGTTTCAACCGTGTTTCTACGTTAAAGTATGATGAAGCAGTGGAGCTTGCAAAAGGGGTTGGGGTTTGGTTGTTTTCACAACGTCTCTCCATTCATTCTCTAAGGAAAAATTTTCACCATTTACGTCGCCATGGTTACTCGAACTGCTAAGGAAAGTCATAGCACACCATTCCCGACCGAGCTGCACATTTTGATAAATATATTGTCTTGCTTTTCTCAAAGCTGCGGGACGAGTTACACGCAGATTTTTATGGAGGAAAAAGATGAAGTATGCAAGATTATAAAATGTGACATAACTATGAACAAAGGTATTTTTTGGACAAATTTAAATTGTGACTTGAAGATGGCGCTAGATTAAAAGTCTAAAAAAGACACACGTTTTTATAATCCACTCTGACAATCCATCACAGACTTGTTAAAGTCAGACATCAACACTAGAAACATCCTCTGTGAGCTAAAATAAACAAAGAACCAACACCATGTGACCTACCAGTCTGTGGTCTGCTGACAACATCCAGCAGTGTGGACGTTTTCCCGCTCTTCAGGTCCAACTGTGGAGGATTAACAGCCACTGTTTAACTGTTGATAGAAGGAACACACACACACACACACACACACACACACACACACACACACAGTACCTGTTGCAGACTGAGGCACTGATTGTGAGGACCGAACACCTGGCCCTGCAGGTAGACCAGCGTGGACCGGTCTGGACTCAGTCTAGGACAGGACACGGACAGGTTGTCCCCTGACAGACTCTCTGGTTTGGAGGATGAGGACGTGCAGAGATCAGATCAACAGAACACAGAGTTTAATTCATTAACACAGAGTCACAGGAAACGTACTCACCACAGAGTCCATCCAGGTCCAGCTTGAATAACGCAGACCTGAAACAGTTTGACGAGAGAGAGACATGAAGTGAGTCGTTTCACTCGGAATTTGAAACCTGATAGAATTTTACATGAATCAGTAAATTAATGTTAAAAACCTTCAATATCACCTTTGGTTTTTCTGCTCAGTTGCTTCTGTTTATAAAAGTTTTCCTCTTCAAGTTTATATTCAACGTGACTGATAACATATAAATAATAATCATTTCTAGTGCTTTATCTACTGTGTGTTTTAGATTTTAGAAGATTCATCTTTTTTTTTAACAAGATATGACTTTATTTTATGATATGAAGTTTTTACTTTTCCAAATCAAAACCTGATTCAGTCTGACTCAGAAAACAGAGCAGATCTCTGATCTCAGACCTGCGGTTGGAGCAGAACTTCAGGCCCAGTCTGAACGGTTCATGGTACCAACCAACAAAAACCACCGATTGACCCCCAGGAGCCCACAGAGCCTGGAGGACCCCACACACACACACACACAAACAAACACACACACACACACACACACACACACACAACACACACACACACACGCACACGCGCACACACACACACACACACACACACACAGGAAGTTAATTACCGGAAAAACAGCATGTGCAAAAATAAATCTGCTCCTGCATTTCAACTTCAACACAAAAACACTGGGACATTCACACTAAACCTTCACATACAAACAGTCCAACACAACACAATCTAAATCTAAATCAGATGACTTGACTTTCTCTCACCTGTCCAGGTGAGATGTCCGGCGGCACGCCCTGCAGAACGCTGACAACGCCATTCTGAAGATTCACCACACAAATCACTGGGCTGCTCTTATTGGTCAGAGCCTCACCCCAGTCCTCACAGTACACACTCCTGTCCTGTTTGAGAACAACACACACACACACATACAGATTGTTTGATTGATCATACAGAATCATAGCAGAGAAACAGAAAATGACAGAAAGCTGTGGACATGTCCTCACAATCAGTGCCTCAGTCTGCAACAGGTAGTGTGTGTGTGTGTGTGTGTGTGTGTGTGTGTGTGTGTGTGTGTGTGTGTGTGTGTGAAATACCTTCCCACATGCAGTTTCTCCATCGTGTGTTTCTGATGTGTGCTTGTTCTTCTCTGCTACATACAGCAGTTTGTTCTCACAGTCTGACCATGACAGGCATCCGAACTGAGCTGGACACACACACACACACACACACACACACACACACACACACACACACACACACACACCAAGTGTTATGTAATTATCTAAGCACATGAACACAACATGAGGACACAAACAAACATCGTCTCACCATCGTCATACACTCGTCCATGTTCGTTGAGAGCCGTCAGGTTGAGGCACTTCCTGAGTCCATGACAGTCCCAGATCTGCAAACCAACAACCATATAAACAGCCTGTCAACAGCCTGTCAACATGCTCACACACCAGTGACCAGGTGTTAAGTCCACCTCTCACCTCCAGGAACTGGTAGCCTCCTGTCTCCCTGATAACTGCCCTCAGACTTCGAATGGGAGAGAATTCACTGAGCAACCTGGAGAGAAGAGGAACACACACTGTGATCAATGAAAGTGTAACACAACTCTTGTTACTGCCCTCTCATGTACAGTCTGATCTCTGACCTCACCCAGCATCACTGATAGATATGTGTGGGTGTAGTCTGAAGTGACAGTGAAGTGACACTGTGGAGAACACCGTCACATGACTGCAGCAAGGTGAGAAGTGAAACCAGCCAAGGTCAGATTTTCTGCTGCTGTTCAATTCATCTCAAATCCCGAGTCAGAATAGATATTTTGCCAGTTATCTAATGTTTTCTAAAGTTAATGTTTTTTAATGACGGTAGAACTCACTCTCCAGACACGGGGGCACAGGACCGTGGGGGGAGGACAGCCCTGATGCTCTTGTGGTCATTGCAGTCCGGGATCAGAGTCCACTGCTGGGTGTAGCGGAGTCTGGATCCTCGGACCAGGTTGATCTGACTCCACTCTGGATGAGGACACAGTTTGGATCAGTGAACCAGCTTCAGGCTCACAGCACTCAACATTATTTAACACGTCTATACATGTGTTTATGTAACTTTTACCTCCTGACTATAGATCATATGTTCTTTATATCAGTGCCTTAGAGCATGATGGGAGTGTCACATCTCTGATTGGTTTGCATTAATTACAACAAGGCGTAGACTTCAGTTATCAGACTGTTGAAACTTACTGCTGTGTAATCCATGTACAGAGAGGTGTGTGTGTGTGTGTGTGTGTGTGTGTGTGTGTGTGAGAGAGAGAGTGAGTGAGTGAGTGAGTGAGAGTGAGTGAGAGAGAGACCTGTGGTCACGGTGTAGCTCCGGAGCTCAGGGAGCTGTTCTTCTCTCACACAGGCAGAAACAGGCGCAGGGAGGCCGCTGAGCTCTCCGTACACCCCGGTGATCTGTGTGTGCTCCATTGGTGTCTGCTGAGAGCTCACATAAAACCATCAGCCTCGGGTTACCTACCTAAACCACATTAACTATCTTAACTACCTCACACTGGCAGCACAGACAGTGTAAACTCATGCATTATGCACTAGCGCTTCCTGTTAGCAGCTAACGAGTTAAATCAGGAAACGGCTAACAGCTAACAGCTAACAGCGGCTAACTTCATCAGTTCATCCACATTAACTCCACCTGTGACTTTACCGCCTACTGCACTCCACTCAACTTCCCACAACAACGGTTTTTACTTCTTCCTTCTTGCAGACTGGTAACGGCTCACTTCATTGCTGCCTCCCATCGGCGTAACAACGCAACTACTACTTTAACACTGAGGTCTGCTCTCTTTTTCGCTCCATGATTTTACTGTACCAGCGCCGCCATGTTGGATTCGTGAATGGACGATACCACTTTAGTTCAGTTTGGGGGGGGTAGCAGTGGAGGAACGTCAACGCAGAGGATCACAGTGTTGCCATCCTTGATTGGTTTTAATTTTAAACTTTTCTAGTATGACCCTTTTCAGCTTCCGTACAGTGAGTATTAATAATAATAACCATTTTATAAGTTGTACTCGCAAATATTTTTATCCCGTTATCTCTTTGTTATCTGGAGATAACGGGATAATTATTTCAGTGAGTATGGCCATCATCGGCTTCCGTACTAATGTCATTTGACCACAGCGCTTAAATAGCCCGTCTTACCCTCGTGTTCACAAATCTGTTTCTTCTTCTGTGGTTAAAGATGAACTTTTTCATGACTTAATAGTTAAATGAATATTAACAAACACACTAGGACAGAGCAGACTGAGCTGCGACAGGAAAAAACTGTAGAGCTGCTGTTTGTTCTTTAAATCACAGTGGCAAGTCCTGTCCAGTCCAAACATTAGATAATTATATTTATTTGGGGCAAGTTTTAAAACTTCTCAAACTGACGCTGCAAAAAATCGTTAATAGGAAAAACAGTCCATGCTACAGTTTGTGTCTCATGCTAACATCTACATCTACCTTCACAGTGGTAACAGCTGATCACTTTCTGCCTCATTAACTTAACGTTTATTTTTCCCACTGACCCTTTATTCCTCACATCTCGGTTGTCCAGGACAAAAACACATGTTTATGAAATAACAGAAGACGCAGAAAGTGCTGAAATACTCTTTATTTCATTCAATCCATGATCCCTTGAGCCTGAACAAGAGCTACTGATCAGACAGTTTGGTGAAGCTACACAAACCACAGATCAGCAGCTCTGTCAGTGGCCTGTTTGTATCTACTGCTCATCTAATGAATCCCTCTGCAGTGTGTCTGTAATACATACACATGGAAAGATTGTATGACCCACCAACCCGCATCAAAAATACACATGAAAAAAATTATCGTCATCTTCTCATCACTGTCTGTAAACAGTTTCTGAAAAATCACACAGTTCTGTTTTATAATAAATTACAAAGTAAAATACTATTACCCACCTGAAATGGTTAAAACGTATTTTCCTCCCAGAAAATATGAAGACAAAGATGACAGCATTAACTCTTTGATTTCATTCTTTTAATTAGGCATCTCCTTGTTTAAGTGTTTTACTTAATGATGTTAAATAAAACTCAAATAAAACACACTCTCACACAAACACCACACATCTTCTTTTAGGTTGCATTGTTTTTAGAGTCAGTTTCTGTTTGGCAGCTGAAGTAGTGACTCTGTTGCAGAGACAGAGGATGAATGAGGAGCAGTGAGGAATAAATTACACCAGAGAAGAAGAAGAAGAAGGTTTTTTTTTTTTTTTTTTACAGAACATCTCTGTGGCTCTTTTTGGTTTTCATTACAGAAATTGATCCTCTTCAGAGACTGAACCAGGAAAAAGATTAAAAAAGATTTGACTGAGTTGTCAAACCACAGGCAGCAGCTGGAGCTGGGTATCAAAAACTAAAACTCCCATCAGCACCAAAGAGGAAATGTCCCATAAAGCTTCAGAGATACTTCACTCTGTAAAAACAGAACTCTGATGTGTGAAGATCCATTAGATGTGAGGACATCATATTTACTCCTCTGTGAAATAACCTAGAAGAGCAGCAGCTTCTCATTACAGCTGGTTTTCACTTTGAAGCATCAGAACTGGACTGTGGGAAACACTGTAATCAACTCCGTGTTTTTTGATTGAAAAGTAAATACCTGCTGTCAGTCAAACTGACCCTCAGGTTTCCTGCTGAGAGCTGAGAATAACCTGAGGCCACATCGACTCTGAAGTTGCAGGTGCAGAGCACAGGTGGAAAATCCCTGTTGAGCGTTTTATGAGTGTGTGTGTGTGTGTGTGTGTGTTGAAGGCATCATTTAGTATCAGTTCCTCTCTCGTCCATCCCTCCATCTTCGTCCTCCTTTCACATGACATCGGCCCGTTTGTCCCTGACTTTGTTCCTCTGTTTCGTTCTGGCCTTGAAGGCAGCCGAGTTGAAAAGATGCTGAAGAACAAGGAGACAAGGAGACAAGGAGACAAGGAGACAAGGAGACAAGGAGATGAGTTAAACATCTTTAGACTTCTCAGGTTAGGGTGAGGGTGGAAGAAGAAGAGGCTGGTACCTTCTCAAACCGTGTGATCTTGTTTCCTTTGACAGTGGCGTCCAGGATGATGGGGGGGCCGAGGCCAAAGATGTCTCTCAGTAGAGGGTTGAACTGCACCAAAACACACACACACACACACACACACACACACACACACGATTATGAACATAATTTCTAGATATAAATAAACTTTTGTAGCTGTTTTGTGTCATGTGACACCGACACTGCAGACAATAAATAATTAGATCAGGCTGGATGTGAAATTTGAATAAATAAAATTAGTGCTTGTGTTTAGTGCTTCGAGTCCATTCACCTGGTTCAGTGTGTCTCACCTGTAGATGGTGTCTGACTCCTGACTCCAGGATCTCTTTAAAGGCGTCGTAGATTCTCCTCCTCATCCAGCTGTCGATGTAAACGCTCTCCACTCCAAACCTGATCTTCTCCTCGGTGAAGTCCTCGTTCTGCAGAGGAACAGAGAGTCAGTGACCTGTTCTCACCTGCTCAGTGACGGAGTAACGGACAGACAGGCGGAGCAGCTGTGAAACACACCTCTATGTAATGAAGCACCTCTCTGAAGATGGAGCGTTGTTTCCTCCGGTCGTTCTTGGCTCTGTGTTTGTTTCCGTCTGTGGCCAAACTCTTCAGACACTCGCACAGACCTTCACTGTCCTCCACCTCAAACTCCTGTGAACACACATCAGTCACAAAGCTGCAGGAATACAACATTCAAAACACCAGAGTAATGGGAAAGGATTGTTATACTTTTACCACCAGCTTCAGGTGAGAAGGTGTGTGTGTGTGTGTGTGTGTGTGTGTGTGTGTGTGCGTGCGTTCACCTCGTCTATATCCCTCCCCAGCTCCACCAGCAGAGCGATGGTCTCTCCCGCTGCGATCCTGTAGTTGACGTCGTTGCTCTGCAGACAGGCCTGCAGTTTGGGGAGGTGACTGGAGGCGGGAAAACAGTCAGAGAATCACTGTTAGTTACACTATTGTTAAAGTCTAGCACCCTGCCTCGCCTGCCAATCACATGTCATCCTATTAACCACACCCAGGAAGTGATATAACCCCACCTTTGTCTGCAAACCACTGACAACAAAGAACCACAGAGTGAAGTACGGACTTTTAAAGCAGTTATGTGGTTAGAATTTTATTGCGTCACGACTCTTAAATGTTTATTTGTGTTTCATTAGATTCCTGTGATTACTACGCTGGCGTCAGTTTGATTCACTTTAACCCTAACCCTTTATTATTACTAGTGCTGACATTTTAAGTTGATATGTAATTGTATTTAATTTGTTTTTATTTATTTCAATATCTCTTGTATAGAAAAAGAATGATCCATCCAGCAACCATCGACCTCAGGATCTTGAATTGTGATAAATTAAATATTTGGAGCAGCTTCTGGACCCAGTGTTTAAATGTTCAGATGTTCAGTGAGCCGACGCCTCCAACACCTCCACCTTCATTAAATGAACATGGTGACTCCTGAGACTAACACGGTCCATCACACTGTCTGAACAGAGATGGGCAGACGGGAGCTGATCATAAATAAACTGAGCTGATACCCGATAAACACCTGATCATGTGACTGCTGAGTTTAAACTGGTGTGGACTCTGATAACAGTGACAGGAAACACACAGACAGATCCTGCTAACAAACTGAAGCTTCGTCAGTCATTTCCTACACGAGCCTGAAGTCTGGTGTTTGTGAACGTGTCCCTCCTCTCACAGATAATGTGCTGCACATTAACAGAAGGACGAGCTGCCACGTCCTGGTCTGGCTCAACTCTGAGTTCCCTGTTTGGACTTTTAAGTGGAAACGAGACAAAAACACTGACAGATGTTAAACTGGTGACGTCAGGTCATTTTTCTTTGTGACTTCAGCCTTTAAATCAGCTTCAGCTGTGACAGGAGGATTTTCATGACAGAGCACATATCAACCCTGTAGTCCAGTCTGGATCACACTGGGTTTTTAGTGTGTGTTACTCACAGGTCGAGCAGCACCTTCAGCCTGGAGGCGGGACAGAGGGTGACCAGCAGAGACCAGGCCTGCAGAGCAGCACTGTGGAGGCCTGGACTCCCAGGTTTAGGTGTGGGCAGCGCCCCCTCTCTGTTGGGGTAGGAAGTCATGAATATACTCTCCAGAAGAGCCAAAGACTTGATCAGGTCCTGAGAGAGATCAGCAGAGACGTTCAGGGAAAACAGAGAGAGAAACATTAATGAGAGAGAGGAAGTGATTCTATTTCACAGCACAGTGATCAGTTCAGCTGCTGATGGGTGAAGCCATGTTTTACAGAGGTTTTATACATGGAGCGAGGAGGTGTGGCCTGCTCTTCACCATGTGACAGTCAGACAACAGTCAGACTCTTCCCTGTGATACAGATGTTTCCCTGTAAGAGATTCATGGATATCACCAGATGTTCTCACCTCTCCCTCCTCAGCAGCTGACACATAACAGCACATCCCCAGAGCTCTGGCACACTGCAGGAAACAGCAGACAATGAGACGTGATGAGACGGGGACAGACACAGGCACACAAGAACACAACATGAGGTTAGCTTAGCATCATGTCAGTTAGGTGAGAACATGTTCCATCATCTGATTTATTTTCAGTAACTTAGTCAACCTTAAAATAGTTTTTCCTTTTTTCATTTTCAAATGAATCAAATAAATGATAATGTGGTTTCTACATATGGATGTAAAGTAGAGGGTCCTCCAGAGTCTCTACACTCTGTCTCCTCTTAGTTTCATAGTGACAGAAAGCAGCAGCTGACAGACCTAGAGATCCTCCTTAAATGAACAGTCCACCTTAAAACTGAATTTGCCCAGAGGATGAGTCATAGATTTTTAATGTTTAATGTTGTTCAGTGAGTCTCTGTCCTGTGACTGACAGGTGAGTGTCAGCTGGCTGAACCAGATGTTTCTGAATCATCTGTGTTTTTTATTGTCACATTTTCACTGTGTTGTAAAGTGTCTTTGAAAGGCGCCTATAAATAAAACGTATTATTATCATTATTATTATAATACAGTTCCTGGGCTTAAGCTCCATCGTTTACACACAGCTCAGAGCTGACATGTATATAAGATTTCATTTTCTCTATAAATGAAGATGATCTCAGAGCAGGAGGTTCCCATCATCACTCACACTCTGGCGTGCCGCGATGCTGGCACTGTTATCCATCAGGAGGGCAGTGAGGATGGGGCGGAGCACCTTGAAGCCCTCCTCCGCCTCATCTCCGCCCTCCAGCTGGATACAGAGCAGAGCGAAGACTGTGGCCGCCGCCGCCTGCTCCTCTCCGCCACCTGAACAGAGAGAACAGGAAGTGATTATTCATGTTTCACTTACTCTGGTTCCACCTGAACACACAAGAGGAAACAGTTTCAACACTGATGATGAGACTGAACTGAAATGGATCCTGTGAAAGACTGAATCAAACGTAAAACACAGGATACAACAAACAAAGACAGATAAGAAGAGAGGGAAAAATTATAATAAGTAATAATAATTGCAGATTGTATTACGGTAGAAAAAAAAGAAAAGAAAATTAACCCTTTTTAAGACTTCTCTCCAGACAGTCACTGACAGTGAGGCGTCGCTCTGTCAGGAAGTCGTACAACACTTTGGACGAGAAGGCCTGACGCAACGACTCGAGGGCGGCCAGACGAGTCTTAGCACTGAGAGAGAGAGAGACAGAGAGAGAGACAGAAAGAGAGACAGACAGACAGACAGAGAGAGACAGAGAGACAGACAGAGAGAGACAGACAGAGAGAGAGAGAGACAGAGAGAGAGAGAGGAGGATAAATTGAGTTCCTCAACTTCCTGTCTTCTACAATCTTTATCGTTCTGCTGTTATTGTTGGGTCAAAGGTTAAAAACTCGCTCACCTCTTGTCCATCAGGTTGTCTATACACTGTTTGAGTTTGTCTTCCGTTTCCTCCTGTGCAGTCTGTTCATCCACCTGTTCCCCCCCTGAGTTCATCACAGTTTAAAGCCACAGTTAAAGAGGGAAACATCAGGTCCACTGTAAGAGACCGGCTGTATTTACTTCCTGTGGGGTCTACAAGCAGCAACATGGCACTTATCTAAAATAAATAATACTCTATTCATGTCCCCACCTGTTCCCTCCTCCAGCACTGATGTAGTTTCACTGGCGCTGCTGCAGTGGCTCAGAATATCAGACGTCAGCTCATCATCACTGGCTCCAGACTCTCCCTTCACCCCATTCCTAACACCTGGGGGGGGGGGGGGGGGGGGGGGGGGGGGGGGGGTAATAGAGTTAAATAATCGTGATCTCAATATTGATCAAAAATAATTGTGATTATGTTTTTGTCATACTCGAGCAGCCATACTGAAAACAATATAAAAATGAAGACGATTTTTGTTCCTCTACGTCTGGAGAACAAGATCTGTAGGTCGGGGCGTCTCTGTAGCACCACAACACTGGTGGTGCTAACAATGCTAATGCTAACAATGCTAAGGCTAACAATGCTCAACAACATGACACATTTCACCTTCTTCACAAAAACTGCAGCTGCTGAGATTTGAATATTGAACTTGGTCAAACTGAGATTTCAAATATATTTTGATGAATTGTGCAGCTCTAATACAGAGTGACAAAATAACTACTTGTTCCTGTGAAAGTGAAATAAAAGCATAAACAGGAAGAAGACAGAGTTAACCAGAGGTTGTCTGGGGCCCAGTTCTCCACAGTAACAGCAGGTTTAATGAAGATGACTGTAGCTCCCTCTGCTCAGCTGTCGGTCTGTGTCAGTAACCGGACACCATGAGTTCATCTCTCAGACACACAGAGTCTTTATAGAGTCTATATAGAGTCTATATGATCTGTGAAGCATTAGACCTGCTGACACACTGAAGACGTTTCTTCATCAGACTGACTGACTGATGAAGACAGACCTCCTCCTCCTCTTATAAACATCCAGAGAGCAGCTCTTCACACTGCTGTGACTACTACTGTGGAAGAACTGTAAATAACTAAAGGTAAAAATATCAGACCTCTTACATTAGTTTGGATAAAATATATATTTAAATGTATTTCTCTCTCATATATATATATATAATATATAATATCTAAATGCATATTTAAAAGCATTCAAATAAACACTTTAATCACAGTTTATATAAACACATGTCCACTTGTTTGAATGAATATATTATACACAAGTGTTGTTTTTAATCGATGAAATGTGTATTTCTGATATTGATATTTCTTTTTTGTTATAAATTTTATTTTTCTGTTCTCTGTCTCACGTGTAAATGAGATCTTGATCTCAATGTGACTTCCTGATTAAATAAAGTACGTAAACATACATTTTATGCACCTTTTCCCTGCATCATGTTTTATCATCAGTCTGACCCACACACGGACTCATGTTCTCCTGGTTAATGACAAGGAGAGACAACGGAAGAATTTCCCATCAGGCAGTTCTCCTCCATCTTGTGTGTTTGTATTTAGAGTCTAAACAGAACAGGGAGCAGAGGCCAGGCAGCTAGGCTAAGCTAAGCTACCCCTCAGGTTCCTGCTGGCTCAGGACTTTCTACTGTTGGTGGGATTACTGGAGACCAGAGTCACCATTCATCCAGTGTGGACCATCCAGAAGGGTCAGACCGTGTGTGTGTGTGTGTGTGTGTGTGTGTGTGTGTTCAGGTCAAACAGGACAGTCGAAGTAACCCAGAGGTCATCTATTGTTGCACCAATGCAACATGGGAGTTGTAGTTGTGTAACCTTCTCAATGAAAAACATTTATTAATGTTGATGTGTTTTACATATTGTCGACTGTTGAATCTGCATCTCTATGAAGTCACGTTTTTCTGCTTTAGATACAAGATCAATAATGATTCATGTACCTTAAATACAACAACTCTGATTTCATTAGTTTGTGTCTGACCTCAGGTGATCAGAAAACCCCAGAGGAATCAGTGGCTCTATTATATCTGGGTCAAAGTTCAGCTCTTTGACACGAGCAGGATCAGCTGTGGAGTCTGTTGTCACGTCTTCTTCTCTGCCTTTTCTTATCCAGGGTAAATTTATCTGCACATCACAAAGTCTGAAATCCTAAAGGTTCTTGTTGAGGCTGATGTCTGTTCAGAAAGAGAATATTTTCAACACAGACATGAACTCTACTGCAGAACAGGAGCTTCATTGACAATATATTAATAATGGTAGATAGATAACCTGAAAGATCTCATACAGTCTAATCAAAACATTGTTTTAATGACATCTTAAATATTCTGCAGTCAGAGTGGGAACAGGAGGGAAATTTAAAATCTGAGAAAAATAATTATTAAAGTTTTATATTATATTAATTTATATTAACATATTATTATTATTATTATTATTATTCGATTAAATCCAGGGACTATTTTCATTCATTCACCTGAGTGATAACCTACAATAAAATCCAGTTTCTCATGATTACCACATGGACCTGAACGCAGCTCTGAAAACCTATCTCTGTGTAAAATGATGTAATATTATAATGTCTGAAGGAACAGCCTGCAGCTCTCTGATCATTGCCCTGTCATCATCCTTGAACTCCTGGCAACTGTACAGATTACTCTCTCTCTCTCACACACACACACACACACACTCACACACACACATACACACACTCACACACACAGCTCAGTTATGTGAAGTGTGAGCTCCCTGCCATGGCTCACGTGTCGTCTCCACTTCACTACTTTATGCCAACACAGCAGTCAGTCAGTCAGTCAGTCACAGCTACAACAGTCAGTCTGACCTGGGGAAGAGGCTGACAGACTCTACTGCCCCAAGCCAAAAAGGGTGGGAGTCTATTTGTGTCCCTGAAGCTTTAAAGACACAGAACTCCACTCTCTACTACAGCTGCACAATTAATTGAAATATAACCAAAATCTTAATGTGACCAAGTTCAATATCCAAATCACAGCAGCTGCACTTATTTTGATGAAGGTTAAATGTGTCACAGCGTTGTGCATTGTTAGCATTAGCATTGTTAGCACCATCAGTGTTGTGGTGCTACAGAGACGCAACGACCTAAAGATCATGTTCTCCAGACGTAGAGGA
>NC_079372.1:28526850-28549350 GCF_021018895.1 Seriola aureovittata
ACAACGCATCGATCATGACCTCTTCCATTATTAAATTCTTTTTTTAAAAGAATGTGTAGGGGTTGAAAGTGTGACTGTGGCGCCCCCCAGTGGCAGGATCATTAAAACCCTGTGGCACAGCGATGGACAAACTGGATGTTTCACAGACACTTTGTTTTACAGCTGATTAGTTCCACATGTTCAGCTGAGTCAGTGTTAGTTATGAATATACAGTAAATGGTGAATATATTGTTTTTACCTTTACACCATATAATGTCACATTTATATTGTATATATTAACATCACATTTCCTATTTTATGTTTATATTTTATATTCATCTTTATAATCTTATTTCTTATTCTCTATTCTTTGCTGTTATTTATCCAGTGAACTCGCTGGAGGGATGAGACATGGACCAGGATCAGATCCAGATATTTGTGTGGTGTCAGGTGTTCAGCTCTGGTGGAGGGTTGTGCTCTCTATTTTTATTTATTTACTTTTGTAGAGATTTAACAAGATAAACTTTTCTCAACCTTGGTGTGAAAGAGATTTTGTTCTTTATTTTATTTTTTATTAAAAATGATTGTTGTGATTATTGTCTTGTCATACTGTTGCTCACACCACTGTTCATTAAAACACACAGCTCCCTCCGCTCCACCACGCCTCACCTATAACCTGTCCATCAGAGCTGAGGATGGGGGTGTGTTGACGGACGGGGGGGCCGGTGGACACCAGGCCGACTCTCTTCCTCGCCGTCTTGGCTTTGATCTGGGGGACGATGATGTCAGCGCCCGGGAAATCCTTTGTCTGACGGCGACGCTTTCCTGTGTGTGAGAAGAGAAAGGGAGTGAATACACTGAACAGACTGAAGAACACACACACACACACACACACACACCACACACACACACACACCACACACACCACACACACACCACACACACCACACACACACACTAAAGAGGAAGTGAACAGAGACGGATGTAAATCTTAATGTAGGAGAACATGAACATCATCTTCCTAAAATACATGATTAAATAACTGAATTAAAACCAACCCGGTCCCTTCACTGCACGTCTGTGGACCACATGTCTCTGAGTCTCTGTGTTCATGTGAATCTGTAAACTCACCTGTTCACCTGTTCACCTGTTCCACCACAACCTGCCACAAAGACAGAAACCACTGATAAAACGCGATGAGGTAAAGCCTCACCTATGGTCCAGACCAGCGTCGCCTCCACAGGTGTGGTGATCTCATCTATGTCGTTGCCATAGAGACAAAGCCCCGCCTCCAGCCTCAGACTGTCCCTGGCACCCAAACCGGCCAGCTTCACCTCGCTGTTACCCAGCAGCCTCTCTGTCAGCTCCACCACTCTGGACTGAGGGACGGAGATCTGAGACACAGAGACACAGAGAGAGACAGAGACACAGAGACAGAGAGTCACAGAGACACAGATACAGAGACAGAGAGACAAAGACAGACAGAGACAGAGAGAGACACAGAGACAGAGACACAGAGACAGACAGAGACACAGAGAGACACAGAGACAGAGACACCAGGAGCTTTAGAGCTGGTTCTGAACAGGAAACAGAATATGAGAATATGAAACATCTCTGGTCTTTATGGACACAGAGCGATTAACCATTACAGTGTTGATTAGCTACGTTAGCAGCACGGCTAACACAGCTCCAGGTCTCAGGATGTTGGATGGACTACAGACATTCATCAATCCTAAGACTCAACGATCCTCTGACGTTTCCTCCATCAGTCACGTCTCTGTCAATCACATTTATTTGTCCAATGTCAACAAGAGAAGGCGGAGCCCCACCTCCACCCCGTCCTCTCCGGTGTATCCACAGCGAGTGATCCTGCAGCCAGGGACGCCGAACACAGCGGCCAGGGCCGAGGTCATGAAGGTCAGCTTACTGAGGTCCTCCTTCAGCCCCTCCTGGAGAACCCGCGACATGGAGGGACCTGACAACACAGATAATCAATGATCTGTAATCTGAGACATGGAGGGGGGAGGACTCACACTGTTAATTAGCTCAAGATTAAAAGAGGAAAGAGTTAAATAAAAGAACAAAGAACAGATGGCAAAAGATGAAATTAATAAAGAAATTAATAAAGTAGAGGGAGAGAAAGAAAGAAAATCTTACCTTGCAGAGCGATCAGAGCTTCATCAAGAAACTCCAGATCCACATCAAAACCTGCTGCTTTGAACTCTGCCAGTCTGGCCTACAGGGAACACACACACACACACACACACACACACACACACACACACACACACACACACACACACAGTCAGACACTGTCTTGCTGTCTGTCCACACTCTGTTCGTCTGTATTCACCTTCATGTGGGCGGAGTCCTTGTCGGCACAGCCGGCGTTGGAGACCACGTACAGGTAACCCTGGTCTGTCTTTGTCACGATGAGGTCATCAATGATCCCTCCTCTCTCAGTGGTGAAGAGGGACAACGTACCCTGAGGGGGGGGGGGTTTAAATGAGGAAAAGGTGAAAAAATCAAACTTATCATATAAAAGTCTGTGTGATAATTAAATTATAGACAATTCCAGATGTTCTGATGTTTTCCAGTCGCCTCCATCACTGTCCTCTCCACTGAAGCAGCTGCTGGTTGCTTCTAATCCAGGTATTTATTGAATAAATCATTAAGAACGATGAGCTGTGAACTCAGCTGAGAAACTGAAGCAGCTCCGAACACAGTGAGAACAAACCAGGAGGAGACGAGACGATCAATCTATCAATCAATGTCTTTATATTGACAGTGGATCACATGACCACAGAGATGCCCTCAGCCTTAAGCTGTTCTCAGACCTGCTCAGCACCACACAGCTGACACAGTGAGGCTTCTCACAGCTGTACAGACAGATGTTCTCCTCTAACATGAGTCAGAACCTCCACCCTGGATCTGCTGCATGTGACCGTCACAGGTAGACGGTCAGGTGACGCAGCTTCACCTCACCTGGTTGTCCTTCAGCTCCTGGATATCTGCCACCACCAGAGACTCCATGAACTTCACCCTGTCTCTGCCGTGGACTTTGGTCTGACGGGAACAACAAACAGTTCAGTACAAAGACGGTCCCTTTGTCATTTCTGTGTATTTTAAAAATGCAAAAATAAATAAATAAAAACTATGATGATGTGCGTCTATATGTGTGTGTGAGTTTGCATCACACACACACACACACACACACACACACACACACACACACACACACACACACACACACACACACACAATAAAAGACCAAGTAATAAATAAAACACCAAAAACAAGACAATAATAAGAGGGACTGAAGAAACAATGAAGATAAAGATAAAATAATAAAAGATGAATGAAGAGATTAAAAGCAGAAATAAAAGCAGGATATTAAAGATCAAAGTCGTGTTCCTGCGTCTGTCTGAGCGTCTCGTCGTCTCACCTGCAGCATGTGGCTGACGTCGAAGATGGAGCAGTGCTCTCTGGTGTGCATGTGTGAGGCGATGTGACTGTCTTTATACTGGACCGGCATGGCCCAGCCCGCAAACTCCACCATCTTCCCCCCGTGCTGTCTGTGGAAGTCAAACAGGGGGGTCCTCTTCAAGGCCGCCTGGGAAAACACAACACTGTTGAGTGGAAAAAGTAACACGGTGACTCAAGTCTAATGCTCCGTTTACAGGGAGGAAAAAAAAGCTTGTTCAGGTTCAGAAAGATGTTTTTTCATTCACTTATTTCTAATATGATTTATTGATTGATTTACTGATTGATCGATTTATCTCTACTGCGAGGATCAGTTTGATCTCTGCTGTGGGAGAACAGATTTTTCTCAGATCAAATCTCTCACAGATGAAACTTCATGAACAGGATGTTACATGTGACAGTGATGACAGTCTCATTTCTACTGTGTTCTCTTCTTTATACTCTGACCTTTGACCTTTGAACCGGCCAGTGAGGGGGGGCTTATCAGTGCAGCAGCAGCAGTGCATTATGGGATAGAGTGTGTTAGCACTTTACATAAGAGTGAACTGCTTTTTACAAAACTGTGCAAGTCCAAAGTCACACATTAATAACAGAGGAGGTGGTTGTTGTGGTTGTAATCGACACACACACACACACACACACACACACACACACACACACACACACACACACACACACACACACACAGAACTGCTACAGATTAGTGTTATCCACATGGTCAGGACTTTAGTCTTTTCTGTATCTATTGTGTTTGACTGAAAGTTTTTCCAGATAAATAAACGATGTTACTGACGTCTGATTCATTATTTCATGCACAGCTTCCCCTTCAATAATTCAATGTCCATCACATCAGCACTGTATTATTACAATGGACATGTTGCACTATTTGTTATGTCCTGTCACATGTCTATGACGTTGTGTCTGTATTATTATATTTATACATTTATATATTTTTGATCTTTAGGAGAAAACACAGTTTCACTCTGCTGAGATTCTGTTTGGTGTGAAGGACAATAAAGTTCACTTTGAATCTGGCCACAGAGTGAACGGATGAATGTGGCCACAGAGTGAACGGATGAATGTGGCCACAGAGTGAACGGATGAATGTGGCCACAGAGTGAACGGATGAATGTGGCCACAGAGTGAACGGATGAATGAGGCCACAGAGTGAACGGATGAATGTGGCCACATGTACAGTCTCACTTCACGGCCTGTCATGAGGCTCAGTCGGAGCTGGCAGAGCTTTAGACTCAGTGACTCGTGGTTTTAATTAAATCATCTGCAGCTGAATGAAGCGGGAACTGATGAACATTATGTCTGCATCAACTGACCTGAACTAGCTGCTGCTGCTGCTGCTGAGACACTTACTGTAAAACAGGGATTTATTCTGATGTTTCTGAACTACAGTTCAAACATGAAGCCTCTCACTTCATCCTGAGAACTTCCAGCTGAAGAAGAGACTGAGACGTTTCTCTCACTTTAACCCGCAGTGACAGAAGTGAAGCGACACTGACCTCTGCACCTGAAGCCCGTCTCTGCTGCTGCCTCCTCCCCGCACATCCAGCTCCACAGCCCCGCAGCAAACCGTCTCTCGAAGCCCGAAACCCGAGCCCCGAAGTGCCGACCCCAACCAGCAGCCGAGCCGACATCATGCCACCTGAGTCCCGCTGAAGTCTGTCTCTCTCTCGGCTCCTGGAAGACGAACACTTCCGCTGTGAAACTCTTGGAGTTTCTGCTTTCCTGGCAAAAACACATGAGCGGAGGCGACTGAAGGAGCGCGCAAAGACTTGTGGGAAATGTAGTCGATCGGTCTGTTTGACCTGTCGAGCTTTATGATGCTAATGAATGGTGCCTTCACTGGACTCTAAATAAATGGTGATTTTCAGCTCAACAGCTCATTGTGTTAACATGTGTTAGTTTAGTGGGCTAATGCTAAGCTAATGCTAAAGTAACACATAGGTTATTTTTAGAATGATCACTGTGGCTGAGAAAAGTTGACTAGGATCAAACAGTAACTTTAATAATGATTAAAAAAATATAATAATGATTAAATTAAATTAAATTTGAAAAAAAATTAAAATAAAATAATGATAATAATAATAATTTAATAACTTTATTTATAAACAGACAACTTTAACTATTTTGCAGTAGCAGTGCACAGGTGATAAATACATTTTTCATTTCTTTCCTGCTGCAGCTCTTTCTGTAGCTTCAGACAGAACCAAAGGTTCTCTACAACAGAACTCAGAACCGTTATATGTTTTACTGTTGCTTCAAGTTTCCTGTGATCATAAATACATTCTCTGTTATTGTCTGAAACAGTGAATTTTAAACAAACTTGTACAAAAGTATTTTTCTGTGTTGTTTTTTGTGGCAGAGTCAGACACTGCCAAGATGGCGACAGATGAGCAGCTCACTCTGAGCTTCAGGAGCCTGCAGGTGACGTCACAGAGGCGACGTCCGTCTTTAATTACAGACGTGGAACTTGGGATGTTGATGTGCTCATCAACAGTGAAACACCATGTTTACCACAGAACAACCCCCCCCCCCCCCCCACCATCTATCGCTCTATATAATATCTCCAGTGATATTTGGGTTTCTGTGTGTTTATCCCTGTGTATCCCATCATGCCCTCCACCCTGAGTCATCCTGAAGATCTAATAATACTCCATGTCTCTGCTGCTATTTCAGGCCTGGAGGGGGTGTACATGTAGGGGGGGGGGGGTAATGGGGCTGAGAAGACTCCCCCTCTCTCTCCATGTCTCTAGCTCTCTCGACCTCTCTCACAGGGCAGCTGGGGTGGGCTAAACTGGAACATGGACACACACAAACATAGTTAGTGTGAGGGGGGAGTGGGGGGGCTACAGCTGCTCAGTGACACACACTCTGACGACCAGGACCCTGAAACCTGGAGCTTCGCTGAGTTTCACACATGTAGGGTTCGACTGGAGTCACTTCCTCGGCGCTGGAGCTCAGTGGATCTCTGAGAGGTCGGTTCTGCGGTCGCTGCAGACTGGACTGAGAGAACAAACACGTAGATCACAGCTCTTCTTCATGGTGACAGGAGGTGAGTGACAGAGCGTCAACCGTTCAGTGTGTGAACAGTCAGTCCAGTTAATCATCCATTCAGTCAGTCAGTCATTAGTTAGGAGCCTGTCCTTTGGTCCCTGATTCAAATTCCAGCAGCATTATGTCTTTATGGGTTTGACTACCAGCTCTAATAATAGCTCTGATAAATCAACTGGTCACATGACCTGTTTGTTTTAATAGAAGCCGATCTGATCTGTTTTCCCGCTCATGAGACATCCTTACAACCGTTCTCCTCCAGTCTCAGGTCCCCGCCTCCTGGTCTCCATTACTCTGATGTGTGAGACTGAGATCAGAGTGAACGAGCCTCCAACAGAACCACCAGCAGTGAGTCAGACAACAAGCTGTGGATAGAGTTTACTGTGTACTGTGAACACATCACAACAGCTGCCATCACTCACACTTCACTGCTGAACAGGAGAAATTCTTCATTACAAATTGTAAAAGAGCGAGAATGAGAGTCCACTTCCCTCAAACATGATCTCAGTGGATCAATAAACTCATCATAATATATAATAAACTTGTGTCCTTCAGTCAGAGCAGCTGGTTGGTTCTGTGCTGAGCTACATGCTGTTAGCTCTCATGGCGCCTGGAAGCTAACACTGTGGAGAGCTACACCATATATTCACCTGAAGAGAGGAGTTGATGAGTGCCACCTTCATCTCTTCATCTCTTCTTCTCTTCTTCTCTTCTTCTCTTCATCTCTTCATCTCTTTCATCTCTTCCTCTCTTTCATCTCTTCTTCTCTTCATCTCTTCTTTTCTTCTTCTCTTCATCTCTTTCATCTCTTCCTCTCTTTCATCTCTTCTTCTCTTCATCTCTTCTTCTCTTCTTCTCTTCATCTCTTCATCTTTCATCTCTTCTTCTCTTCTTCTCTTCATCTCTTCCTCTCTTTCATCTCTTCTTTTCTTCTTCTCTTCATCTCTTTCATCTCTTCTTCTCTTCCTCTCTTCTTCTCTTCATCTCTTCTTCTCTTCATATCTTCTTTTCTTCTTCTCTTCATCTCTTCTTCTCTTCATCTCTTTCATCTCTTCATCTCTTCTTCTCTTCTTCTCTTTCATCTCTTCTTCTCTTCCTCTCTTCTTCTCTTCATCTCTTCTTCTCTTCATATCTTCATCTCTTCTTCTCTTCTTCTCTTCTTCTCCTCATCTCCTCCTCTCTTCTCTCCTCCAGAGGTGGAGAGATGTCGAGGCCTCCTTCCTCTCAGACGACCCCCCAGCTCTACAGGGTCAGTGACAGAGACCTGACCGAGATCGAGCTTCACTCTGTGGACTCCATCAACGACCTGCATCGAACACACCACGAACACAAAGGTACACACACACACACACACACACACACACTCTCTCTCTCTCTGACAGTGTGTGTTTTCAGGGATGCGGCCTCCTCGTCCTGCTTACACACCGTCTCCCAATGGAAACCTATTCACTCGTGACATCACAGCTGTCAATCAAAGAGGTCCTCCTGTCAGCAGCCAATGGCAGAGCCATCTGCAGGACATGTTGACGCCCAGTTCATCTCGAGCGTACGCGCTGGGCTGTGCTATCATCACTCTGCTCCTGCTAACTGTGTTCCTCATCTTCTACTTCCTGGGTGAGACGTCTGATTCTTCCACTTTCATTTGTTCATCCAGATGTTTCCTGATGTGTGACCACACTGTGTCTGCTCCTCTTCCAGTCCAGCAGGGCGGCGCCATCCGGATGCTGACGGAGGCAGTGAGGGAGAAAGAGGCTGCAGCCACAGAGCTGTCTCTGCTGATCCAAGAGCTGCAAGCACTGAGACACAACCTGACAGCGACGAGAGGACGGACATGAGGGACACCTGCACAGGAGACCAAACACACCTGATGTTCACTTTTAATATTAGTGCAGCAGACAACTGTAATAATCTCTCAGCACCCGGATCAGTCTGTTAATTCCTCCGGAGACATTCATCTGAAAAATCCCATTAGACACTTCAAATTTAAAAATATTCAAAATGGCCGCCATTTCTGGCACAAGAAACACATTTTAATTTAATTTTACCTGCGAGACGGATCTCAAAGATCTGAGTCATGAAATGTTTTAGACAGTGAGGACGTTAAACTCACCACTCTTCTTCATGTTTGAACTGTTGTTCATTAATGCTGCATTCGGTTTAACGTCCATGTTCTGTTGGTTGTGTGAGGAAGTCGTTCAGCTCTAATTAACAAAGAGACCAGACTCCTGTAGTGATTAATGTCGTCTGTTAATTAGCCTCATTAGCCTCAGTGTTTCCTGTAGCTGTGGTGTGGGTAAAAACAGATCTCTGCTTCCCAGCATTTTCCTCTATGTAAACTTACTGTAATATTTTTGTATTATGGATTTATATGTGAACTTCACCTTTATTAAAATAAACAAAAATAAACAGATAAATTCACAAATGTATTTAATGATTTTCATGTGTTTTTATTACAACGTGAACACCTCATGTTCAGTTTGACACTCCTGTCCCGTCCAGCCCGGGTAGCACTGACACATGAAGTGGTTGTGAAGAAGTTTGACACCGGGGGGGTCATGAGGGTCTGAGGTCTTAGCAGGACCTGAAGAAACCATGTGACCAGAGGTGGGGCGTCGCCTGGTGCAGCGCCCGTTGCCGTGGCAAAGTTGATGGCTGCAGCGCCGAGTGTCTGACCTCAGAGAGCGTACGAAGGGACCCAAGACTGTGAGGATGTAGTCTCTGAGGAGGATGCACTGATGCTGGGGGGGGGGGGGACAGGAGAGAGGGTCACACACACACACACACACACACACACACACATAAAAAATTACCTCACACACACTTTACACACCTTGGATTTGGCAAATTTCAGCTCCCCCCACAGCACCGCTCCAGCAGCTCCGAGTGAAGCACTCTCCCCGAGTGTGTGCACCAGGTCTGTCTACACACACACACACACACACACACACACACACACACACACACACACACACAGTATATTAAACTGTTAACAATATGGTTTCCGTGTCGATGCTGTGACAGATCTCCTACCTCGTTCAGGAAGCTGAGTGTGTGTGTGAAAGCCAGTCTGGAGTAGGAAAGAACTGGCGTGCTGTGGCTGGTGTTGTTGCCATGGCGCCAAAGTGCCGCCACCCTCAGAGCCTCCAGCAGTCTGTGTCTGAGTGAAGAAGAAGAGAATCCTTCAGTAGCTGAACGTGCTGTAGATGAACACTTGTTAAATCTCAGTGTTTTTGATCCTCAGCTGTTTGTGACAGACGCAGGTGAACAGGTGAACAGGTGAACAGGTGAACAGGTCTCTGTACCTGACCATCAGAGCGGCGTCCTGGGACCCGGCCAGCCTCTGGGGCAGGTAGACACTGGGGTACAGAGCAGTGGACTGAGTCCAGAGCCAGGACAGCCGGTCGTTCAGCCGCCTCGTCCCTCTGTGACAGCGTCCTGTGTAACTCTGATCTGATCACATGAAGCAAGACACAGGCCTAAAATATGTTTATGTACATATATTAAAAACATATAAATGATGAATTTTTATATGGTATAACATGTTGTGACCGTATATGTTAACATTCTATATTTTATATATATATATATATGCATGTTTATTAAAACTACGTACATTCTACATGCTTATGTTTTCCTAATTCATTTCTTTTTCATTTTTATTTTAATTTTAATTCTAATTTTAATTTTAATTTTAATTTTAATTTTAATTTTAATGTCCATTCTAGGAAAGTGTTCTCAGACTTTTGGACTTCACAGTTTATAACATCAACATCACATATGTCTGCAATATAATCATACATACACAAAGGGCCAGACATATATGTTGATGTATGAAATCGTTCCAGTTTCTAAAAGGTTTAATAATTAATTAATTTTTACATAAGTTTTTATTTTATATGAACATATGTTACATTTGTGTTCGGGGTTAAACATGAAGTTTTTTTTTTTAATGACAGTTAAAGTTTCCAGCGACTTCGTCTCATCACAATAATGTTTAAAAATGACTGAATGTGTAGAAATATATACAATCGTGACCTTGAAGGAGATCGCTACGTGTAGACACAGTGTTTGTACCTGTCTTCCTCTTGTGTTTATTGAAACAGGCAGGAAAACCGTAGAACCCCCACAATCCCCTGGGGTGACCTCTGACCGCCGCCCGCAGCGTCTCCTCCATGAACGTCCGAGCGCTCTCCTCAAACCTCCGCTTCGCCAGCGACGTCACGGCCCTGCCGCACAGGTCCGGTCTCTCCTGTCTCACCAGCCGCTCGGACAGCTTCCTGTACGCCTTCTTGGAGTCGAAGTTCCTCTCCCACAGCGGCCGCCACTCCTCCCAGTCGATCACGGCTAAACCTGAGAAGTTGGGCTGCAGGAGGCCGGAGATCTGCTCCTCTGAGAGGGAGAGGTGCGCCGTGAGGTCACCGAGCTGAGGTACTCCTCCGTTGACCTTCCTGCCATCTCTGGACAGGTACGGATATCTCCCCAGGCGGTCCCGGTAGAAGATGGTCATGTTCTGGAAACACAGAATCATCACAACACTGTTCTCAGCTTTTCAGCCTCTTTTAGCTCTTTTCTTTTTTTTTTGACTGATTTTTGACTAAACCGTATTCACACGGCGGCCATGTTGTGGGAAGCTCAAAACCTCTCAGTGAAAGGATGATGTCATCCTGCTGGTTCCAGGTCACACAGATATAAACATAGAGACTGACAAGTAGTTTCCATTTGATCAGCGAGCAACAGGAAAGACAATGGATGATGAAAATCTGAAGAGACGTCGACAGACTTGATAAACAATTAGCTTCGGCTAACGTTAGCATTCAACCACTTCTTAGCTAATTACTGTTTGACAGCTACATGATACAAGAGGAAAGAAATCAATGAATTGTGAAACATCAACACTGATCTCAGACACGTTTAGTTCAGTCTGGAAGTGAAACACACTGGATGGAGTCAAGCTAGCCATGTAGCATCAGCTGCCCTGGCATCTCTTCACCTGGTGAAGTTAGCAGTGATGCTCCACTGTCATGTGACTGTATCACTGATGCAGGTTGATTATGAAACCGGACATTAGTTCATGTTTAACATTTGCACAAGACAGTGGATTCATGTGTCATCTGACAACTAGCCTAGCATTAGCTTAGTGTGTCCAGTGTGGGCCGGTCTTCACCTTCAACATCTGGAACATTCATCTGCCCATTAATCAATATGGTCAAAGGAAGTTCAAGGCTTCCCGCCCTCCGCCTGACGACCGTGTGAATATGGTCTATAGACAAGTTTCCTCCAACAGGCTTTAATGTTGTCACAAAGAAGAACTTAGCCACTGCTCACTTTAGAAAAGTCAGCACAGGACACGTGTGTGTTTAAATTATCAATGAATCATCATCTGGATGCTAGCGGTGGTGCTAACAACATGGCTACTGCTAGCAGCCAGACCACTGACCACAGCAACAAACAGCTGTTCCCTGATGTCCGAGCTGATTCAGGCAGAGTAAAACAGATGTTTCAGCTCATCTCTCCCTGCAGCAGGGGTTTTCACTTCTATATCATTAAACACACAATACATATAGATTTGAAATAATGTCGTTTGTTTGTGATAATGGTAGAAAATGACTTAGAATAAGTGAATATCAGTCACCTGACCCTGGAACCTCTGCTGTCTGTTCTCCACGATGTCGAAGTCCTGCAGGTTCAGGTGGATGTTGAAGCGTTTCTGACATCCAGCTGTGGGCATGTTCCACACCACCACGAACGGCCGGTCCTGAAGAACCGGACCTGCCGCAGCCACAGCAGGCGGGGGGGGGGGGGGACTGGATCTCCATGGGTGGAGTTCCATGACAGTGAGGTACAGGGGAGGGGGGAGAGGAGCAGGAGGAGAGGGAGGAGGAGAGGGAGGTGAGACAGCAGCATGGCTGCTCATCCACTGCCGTGTCCTTCCTGTGGGGGGGGGGGGGGGGGGGATATATAATATATCTTAATATAAACACAAACTGTTGTAAATTAAACAAACACATTAACTGGTTGTTTACACTCAGATAATTAAATACAATGTAAAAATAAAAACAAACAAAAGAATATTTTCATCAGATTCTCTTTATTTCAGACGTTATTGAATCAGTTTCATTAATGTAATAAATGTTATAAACTTAATTCAGGCTTCAGGATTCGTTCAGTCGAAACACACTGAACACGTGGAGGTCCAGTTCAGATTAATTATCACAGTCGTCAAACTTCCTGTTTGACTCTCTGCTGCGGATCCTCACTACAAACTCATCTAAACCACGAGAGCTGAAGGAACCAGAACCAGAACCAGAACCAGAACCAGAACCTCAACTGTTTTTATTCTGATGGTCTCTGATAAGAACCTGAACCTGAACCTGGACGGGTTTTTATTATGTGAAGTGAAGAGTCTGAGCTGACAACTTTGAGATTCACCTTTGTTTTTATTTTAAAGTTTCTGATAAGAACCAGAACCAGAACCAGAACCTGAACTACAACCAGAACACGAACCTGTCAAAATAAAAGGCAGGTTGTAAAATACAGCATCTTAGTTTGAAGTTTGTCGTAGTGTTTGAGTTCAACATGAAGTCATGAGTTTCAGGCCGCGGCTGCAAACGAGTGAAACAAACAGAGGAGGATCGACTCTGCTTCTCCTCCTCCTCTTGTTTCTGGGTCTGACCATCAACAGTGTGTGTTCATGTGTTCATGTGTTCATGTGTTCATGTGTTCATGTGTTCATGTGTGTTCTGACTGTTCATCAAATGTCCTTGTGCATCCAGAAGATGGGAACTCCTTTAGCGTCTCTGTAGGGAGTCTCAGTCAGAGTCTGGACTGTCAGCTGTCCTGAAGACTGAGGGGGAGGGAGGAGGGGAGGAGGTGGTGGTGGGGGAGGATTAGGGGTGGAAGAGAAAGGAGGAGGAGGGGGAGGAGGGGGAGGATTAGGGGTGGAAGAGAAAGGAGGAGGAGGGGGAGGAGGGGGAGGAGGGGGAGGATTGGGGGTGGAAGAGAGGGGAGGGGGAGGAGGGGGAGGAGGGGGAGGTAAACTAGCAGGAGGAGGTGACCCCTCTGAGTCCCTGTTCTCTTGTTTTATTGGAGCCTCCATCTTTGTCCCAGTTTGTTTCTGCGTGTCCATCCTGGAGAACTTCAGCAGCGTCTCCATGGGAACGAATGACGTCATGGCGCCTGCGTTCTGCACCGGCGTGGACAGCACGTAGCCCAGGTGTGAGTAGAAGTGCTGCTTATCGTGTGTGGTCAGACACAGACGCCTGAATCCACGTTTTCTGGCGTAACGCTCCGCCCCCTCCATCACAGTCCGGCCGTAGCCCCGCCCCCGCTCTGCCCTGGACACGACCACCGACTCCACGAACAGACTGGCGCCGTGACCCACGACCCGGGACAGACGGACGTGTCCCAGCAGCCTCTCTGTCTCTCTGTGGCCCTGCAGGAGAACCAGGCAGACGGGAAACTCCGGACCGGACTTCTGGAGGGAGTGGACCCGGGCCGCCTGACTCCTCTGCCACTCAGAGTTGACCAGGTCCGCACAGGGGACCAGCAGGTCCGGACGCCGGTGGATCGGGACCACGTGGATCTTCTGTGGCTCAGAGTCCAGCTGGATCTCAGAGACTTTATCAACGCGTCCTGTCTGACGGTCTGAGGTGGAGACCGGGTCCAGACTCAGCTGGTCTGCTGCTGGTTCTGGTTCAGACCTGTGGTGATCAGGTTTAACCGGAGTCAGTTCTCAGTTCTGTGGTTAGTCACATCAGCTGCTCTGTACGTCACAGATCTACATCAGTCACATGACTTCCTGTCGGACCCTCAGGTCACTGCGGTGGATCCGGACTGACGCTGCCACATTCTTACTCCATCAGTTTCTATGGGAAGTGTCAAAACTAATTTTACCCATAATGCCCCTCACAGCTTGTTAAAGCCCAATTTGTATTTTTTAAATTATTCTATTGTCAAAAAAAAATTCAAAATCAAAAGATGTTTATTTTGTTAATGTAAAAGAAAGAGGCTCACTATTTTATATTTTCAATATATTTATAATTTCTCCTAAAAGTATGAGCGCTGACATTTCCGTTAACTTTGAAGTACTTTGAAAAACACGTTACATCCTGAGAAACTATTTCAATACACACAAAAACAAGAATGTGAAATTCAAGCTCATGACCATTAAAACTGGAATTATGCTTCTGAGTTCAACAAAGATAAACAGGGAGGTGCTCAGATACACTTCCATAGCTGCTCATCTATATATATATTATATATATATATAGATGAGCAGCTATGGAAGTGTATCTGAGCACCTCCCTGTTTATCTTATATATATATATCTATATATATAGGACATACTGTACACAAACACATACAAACACACACACACACACACAGTATGTACTACATTTACCTTTGTAGAGAAACACAAACATCTTTAACCTACACAGAGAAAGGTATTATGGGTAACACAGGAGCTAATGTCCTGCACACCTCAACATGTGCAGACCTTTGCATCACGCGAGCTGATTGGTCGATCCATCATCTGACAGGAAGTTCCTGTCATCCTCATCCAGTCTTTGTTCTGCTCGTCTACGTTAATGAGTGTTGTTGTTTGTTTCCACCTTCACTCAGTGACATTTGTTTCTGTCTCTTCTACATTTTTGCTTTGCTGCAGTTGGTTGAACATGACACCAGCTCCTACTGGACCCAGCGTCACAGCACCGACCCGCCCACGTACAGGAGAGCGCCACTGACAGAGAACAGCTGATCCAGGCCCAAAACTCCTCTGTTAATGTTTCTAATCCAACACTGTTGTTCTCAGATCAATAATGAGTTACAGTCTGACGTGTGTGCGTGTGTGTGTGTGTGCGTGTGTGTGTGTGTTCGAGTTACTGTACTACATAATAATAATTATATCTACGTTTCTCCACAGTTAAAAAACAGTCTATAATAAGTGAGTAAGCGTCGCTGAGCTCTGCAGCAGCAGCTCGTTACTGTGGAGAAATAACGATGAAGCTTCTAACGTGAAGAACAGACGAGTCAGATGATGAGATGAAACCACAGATAGAGTCAATGTGGTTTATTTAATACTCCCACACTGTGTCCCTCAGGATACATGATCAATATTATTAAGGTGACCTCAGATACATTTCACCTCTTCTGTACAATATGTAGTGATGGTTCCTAAAGGTCTTTGTACATTCACTGCCATTAATCTTTTAACCTTGAGTCTGACAGGGGAAGTGGAGCGTTATCTAACACGTCCTGCCACAGTCTGAAGCAAGAACTGCAGTGAACACACTCAGCAGATAAAGACAGAAGGAGTCTGTACACGGACTAATCTTTAACTTGTACGTCTGTGTTCAGTTTTAGAACATGAAAGGATTTATTTAAAGGTGTAAACTCTTCACAGCAGCCTCAGACTCTCTTACTGTTATCAGACCAAAATAATAATGTTGACATGTTGAAGAACAAACTGAGAAAACAGATGATAGAAAAGAAACAGTGAAGAGCTTCTGTTTTCACAGTGTGAAGAAACGTCAGTCTGAAACCGCAGCGTCCAATCAGATTAACTCTATTAATGCCACGATGTCAGAAAGAGAAAAAGACACAAACACAAACAAATATGATTCAAAAAAAGAAAAAGAGACCAACAATGAATAAATATAAAACTCACGAGAGAGAACGTCCGACTGTCAAACAGCAGCGACGGTTGTGACTCCTCAACACTATTTCACATTGTCACAACAAGCAGCAAAAAAAGGATGTTGAACAGATGCAACAGGAAACTGGCCGCTGACTGATAATCACACCGAAGAAAAGACGAACCGACCAACGACCTCACGTCGTTACAGTAACGTGACTCTTCACATGCTCCAGTTACAGCAGCAGAAACATCAGGAAAGTATTTTTAATGAGCGCTGCACAGATGTGACACAGCAGCAATTACCACAAGTCACTGATGAGACTTGATGAGGGAACTAACGAGAGAGAACTAACGAGAGGGAACTAACGAGAGGGAACTAACGAGAGGGAACTAACGAGGGTTTTGGAGGGGTTTGGTTGGTGTCTTCATATGGAGAACACGGGTCACAGCAGAGCTCTGCACTACGAAGCAGCAGGTAACTTCAGGTGTAACTCTGGGTTTTCAGTCCTACGACGGTGGTTCACTTGTTACCAGGGTAAATCACCATGGTAACTGATGCTGAACTCCTAACCTGCTCCGGCGCAGGTTAACTTCACAGCCAAACTACTGACCAATCAGATCACTGGAAAAACAGAGTCTACAGGATCCTGACAGGGACAAAAGAGTTCACAATAAAGTGATCAATAATAACGATCGGTAGATAGAACATATGTTTGAGTCTTTCCATGTGTCTCTGGTTTTAAACCAAAGCTTCTGCAGAATTCAGTTTATCAATAAATAAAATCTAATGACTGTCAGAGCTTCATCTGACCTGAACACAGATTCTCTAATGGAGGATTCCTGCCAGTGATGAAGCTCCTCCTCTTCCTCTCCTCCTCTTCCTCTCCTCCTCTTCCTCTCTCCTCCTCTCCTCCTCTTCCTCTCCTCTTTTCTCTCTCCTCTTCTTCCTCTCCTCCTCCTCCTCTCCTCCTCTCCTCTTTTCTCTCTCCTCCTCTTCCTCTCCTCTTTTCTCTCTCCTCCTCTTCCTCTCCTCTTTTCTCTCTCCTCCCCTTCCTCTCCTCTTTTCTCTCTCCTCCTCTTCCTCTCCTCTTTTCTCTCTCCTCCTCTTCCTCTCCTCCTCTTCCTCTCCTCTTTTCTCTCTCCTCCTCTTCCTCTCCTCTTCCTCTCCTCTTATCTCTCTCCTCCTCTTCCTCTCCTCCTCTTCTCTCCTCTTTTCTCTCTCCTCCTCTTCCTCTCTCCTCTTTTCTCTCTTCCTCCTCTTTTCTCTCTCCTCCTCTTCCTCTCCTCCTCTTTTCTCTCTCTCCTTCTCTTCCTCTCCTCTTTTCTCTCTCTCCTCCTCTCCTCTCCTCCTCTTTTCTCTCCTCTTTTCTCTCTCCTCCTCTTCCTCTCCTCCTCTTCCTCTCCTCCTCTTTTCTCTCTCTCCTCCTCTTCCTCTCCTCCTCTTCCTCTCCTCCTCTTTTCTCTCTCCTCCTCTTCCTCTCTCCTCTTCCTCTCCTCCTCTTCCTATCCTCCTCTTTTCTCTCTCTCCTCCTCTTCCTCTCCTCTTTTCTCTCTCCTCCTCTTCCTCTCCTCCTCTTCCTCTCCTCTTTTCTCTCTCTCCTCTCTGCATCAGAAACAGTCTGACATTAACACATTAACAGTTTGTTCATCATCTGTCTGAAGAGAGAAAATAATCAAACGTGATGATAATTCATGCTCTTATTTACAATATATCTTTAGTCTGACAGAAATGATATTTAGACGTGGGAATGATATTTTTTTGTTCCAGTCATGTGATCATATTGTTACATTTCACCTTGTTGAATATCACTGTTGGACATTGCTGTAACCGAACTCGCCAGCAGGTGTCAGTGTTTCTCTTGTATCATATTAAAACTTCATTTGTGGTTGTGACGACGCTGCTTATAATGAACAACTCTGCCTCTTTCACATGAAGGCGCTCGTAGCCGCACAGGTGAACCCGGGCTTAACTGAGCTTGGTGATAACCTGCTTCGTGGTACAGGTTATCAGGACGTCAATGTTCAGGTTCAGTCAGGCCAGATAAGTAAACGTTATCCTGGGTCTGTTGAACCCACCAAAGGAGCCGCGCTGCGTCTCATTAGTAAAGATCAGTGTGAAGCCTCCGACTTTAATGCAGCTGAAACTATGGAGCACATGACCTGTAGAGATCAGAGAGATCAGAGGAGCATCTTCATTTTTATCTATCGTTTTATTATTATTCCATCTCGTTTCACATTAATGGGGTTTTTTTGTTTTATGTTCATCTGATGTCTTTGCATGTGAAGCACTTAGTGCAGGTGCTTTCTTTGTATGAAAGATGCTTTACTAATAATCTTTATCCTTATAATTATTATTACTATCTAGTTTAAGTGATCAATTCTGAAGAAGTAAACCTGAAAAGTTTTTCGTTTAGTAATATAAGTAACACAACCTTCACGGGGACGTCAGTGACGTCAAGGGACACATGCATGTATCCCATTGGACATTTTACCAGAGTACAATATTAGCTTATTATTCGACAAGAGAGGAAGCCCCGCAGTGAAGCAGGGCATCAAAAAATTGGATGAAACTCTTATTGTTCCTCTCCACGGAAATCTTTAGTAAAAGGCGAAAGATTTATACGATCTGAAGAGAAACAAGAGTGTACTGAAGAAGACGGTGTGAAGTCAGGGAAGCCATTCTCCGCCTCAGCCTTCTCTGTTAGGGTTCATGAACAGACGTGAAGAATAAAAAACTGAAATTCCGTATTTATCAGAAATATAAAAGCTTATGTTGTCCGGTAAACACACACACACACACACACCTCGTCGTTTTCACTAAAGTGTAAATATAAAGAGTTTAACATTTACAATAATCGCTGCACCACCGCTATGCATTGTGGGAACATGGTGAACGCGACCACGCCTCTTCTGTTAGAACACCGTCCTTAAACTCCTGTACAAACTCGTGTTTCTTGTCGATAAACGCAGAAACTGGTGATTAAGTGACGATTGACCAAATTGATACTGTGAAATGTTTCGCCGTCCAGAGAAACTTGTATTTGTACCCTTTCCACTTCAAACTGTGCGCATGCGCAGAACGAAATGTAAAGATTAAATTAATCAAGCCACATGGGCTAAAATTGCTTCGAGCTAATGTTTTTAATTGAGCCATAATCTTATAACTGTCAACATGGCGCGCTTTCTTTCGACCTAGTGACGTTTCTTCTGGATTTAAAACCTTTCACTCGGTTAAAACATTTCCTGTAGTCGGTTCCTTTTCGCGCATGCGCAATGTGAAAACGGCGAGAGCTCTTTTTTTTTTAACTAAGAAGCTACTTCACGTAAACCTCTGGCTGTGTGCGACAACATAAATGTTCATGGTCCATATTCCACCTCACACACAGCAGTGTTGAGTTGTTTCCCGGGTCGGACTTCCGGTCAGTCATTAGTTTTGCTCTTTGCAGCGTCTCTCCCAGAAGTTATTCACATACTGTCACGTGACTAGATTCTGTTCACTGGCCATTTACCTGAAAACTTTTAGAGTAAAGAAACAAAGGTGTGTGGGCAGTAAAATATAATCATGGTGGAGGTGAGGACAGATTCCACATTAAGCCACATTAACTTTAATATGCCTACATTAAATAATCTTGCTGCCTCAGTCTTGAGGAATAAGCCACCTCACAGCTCCAGTATAAATGTTGGTAAATCCTGGTTCAGGACCCTTGCTGTAAGTAGCAGTAATAATGACTGTCCTGTCAGATAAACAGGCAGCAGCCACGAGCGTTCAGGTATAACCCATATACTATATATAGATGTATGGTTAAAAACTACATTTAAATATTTATGTCAAAAATACAACTACAACTCAAGTGAGACCTCATGTCATGTAGATCCTTAATCTCAGAGCAAGAAAGTGCATCACTGACAGAAATGGAAAGTGAGTATTTACTAAAGTACGGTACTTTATACCTCTACCACACTGCAAATCACAGAGAAATACTGCAGTTTTTACTCCACTTCATTCATGTGACAGCTGCAGTTACTGATATTTAAGTACAGTACACCACAATACACGATACAAGATTAAACCAGTGATTTACAACCGTGTTAGTTTGTGATCTCTTACAAAGAAACAGCTTGTACTTTGGGCCCTACACTGCATGTTATATATCACATTAATCTGATATTTCAAGTTTTTTCATCTCCACCTGACTTGCACTAATGTCCACTGTATTATAGTAAATTACTGCCATTGTAAAGTTTTATTCAGAATATAGTATATTATTGGTGTATCTTCACTCTTTATATCTATATCTCTATATATAGATATAGATAAAGCTATATATATTTGAATTATATTTATGTTCAGCCTATCTAATGTTTAGTTTGTTACCCACTTAATTGTTTTTGTGATTATGTGAAGTAGCTATCTGGGATTAATAAAGCATACTATCTATCTATCTATCTATCTATCTATCTATCTATCTATCTATCTATCTATCTATCTATGAGAGTTAGCACGCTGCAACACTCTCAGTAACAAAAACATATTTGTGTATTAAACCGTGATCACTGCTGCAGGCTTTTACTTGTAATGGAGGATTTTAATTTAGTATTATTTGTCCTTTCACTGGAGTACTGACTGTCATTCTTCTTCTCCGTTTAACACAAGAACACACAAAGAGACTAACTGTTAATAACTCTTCGCCCTCCTCTTCTTCTTCTATTTCCATTTAAGGTAAAACTGCTAACGTGACAGCGGGGAGTCGGGGCTACATGCTAGCAGCTAGCTCGTTAGCTTCCTGTTAGCTTTAGCAGTACATACAGAGCAGGACGCTGGTTAATATGAAGAACCGTAACTTGACTGATCATTAGAGAACATAAACCCACAGCTCTCTCACCCTGACCCGGTACCTACATGATGGTTTGTCCCGCGGTTCGTCTCCGGTGCTCGTGCTCCTCTGAGATCCTGTATTTGACTGACAGCTGATCTGAGGTCGGCCTTAATCCCGATAACGCGGGAATACAACAGCTGATGACCGTCAATCAAATCTGCTCCCAGATCAGCTGCTAACTCCGAGAACAGCCTCCTCTGTGAGCGGACGAGTTGTTGTGGATCCTCTCGTTGGAGCGGGCGGGTGTGAGCGCCTCCCTGTGGATGGAGGGTGTACGACACGAACAATAAATGCAATTCTACCACCGTTTGGCACAGTAAAATAATTATAGAATACAAATAGAATTAAATACTGTAATCTGAACTGTGTGGTAATTAAACCCTAATAAATTAATTAAATGCATCTGAGGAAAGGTCTCAACAACAGGCAGTGTGCACAAACTTTATACAATGCAACATTTTTACCTTCAAAGTTTCTACCAGTTTCTTAAAAAGGCATAAAAACAATTTTTAAAAACTGAAACAAAAATCAAACAAGTGATCAAAATGTTGCATCATTAAAATTCTCCTGGAGTTTTCAGTGTTGGTGTTTCTCTTTCCTTTTCATCATTTCAGACTGGGAAAGTGAACAGGACAGTTCCAGTTCCTGCCTCTGACACGAGCTGAATCAACAGTCGACCCACGTCCTTCACCAAACTGAACAGATACTGTTAGTTTCTGAACAGCTGTTGTGTTACAATTTTAGGCAAATGTATTTGTACAGCACATCAGACACTGAGGTCATTCAATGAGCTTAACAGAGATAAAAGAGGCATAAAAAGTAAAAAGCATAAGAAAACAGTATAAAAACACTGATTACAAAATAGATAATATCATTAAAGTGCAAAGATTAAAAGATTTAATGAAGGCAGAGGAGACAGAGCCAGTTAAAGCCAGATTTGATTTGATCCATTAAAAGCATGGGACAGCAGGGGGCAGCAGGTTCCAGCAGGGGGCAGCACAGTGGCTGAAAGACATTTCAGCCTGTTTAGTTTGAACTCCAGGCTGCAGTCATCAGCCCTGGAGGATATAGAGACGTGAATGAGTTCCTGTAAGTCTTGGAGAGACACAGTCTGTGACCCTCGCTGTGTGTTTCAGATTGAAGGTTCGTCAGGTTGTGAATCTGCTGCCGTCTGAAACTGCAACACATCACAAACACTTTTCACTGAGTTTGAGTAAAGATGCAACAAAGAGACAAACTTAACAAAATGTTTGCTTTATTTTTTCAGTTTTTTATCCAGGACAACTCATTCAAGGATAATCAAGGAGAAATAAGCACTATTGTTTTTATTAGAATTTTTTCTGTTTTTACATTTTGTCAGAGATGGATGGTAAATTTATCAGGATTGGTCAAAGCAAAACAAAAATAATAAATGAATATATAATAACAATACATTAATAATTAATTCAATACAATGAA
>NC_079372.1:28554350-28559350 GCF_021018895.1 Seriola aureovittata
TCATCAGAGTGCTCTCTACATCAGTACTAACACAAACAGTCAGACTGCAGAGTGTCACACCTCCCTCTGTCTGGGCTCTTTGTTCTTACCAGTCCCCATAGCGCCCCCTCCTGGGTGGCGATGATGGTGGCGGCACGTGGCGTGTTGTACATGAGAGCCAGCTCCCCGAAGCTGCCCTTATTATCATACTGCCCCACACATGTTCCTAATACCACGATGTCATACACCCCCCTGAAGAGAGAGAAAGAGAGGGGGGGGGGTTAGCAACAGAGAAAAACATTAACAGGAAACAGGGCAAGCATCAAGAATTAAAGCTAAAAGGAAAAACAAATTAATCATTGATTTCCTTAATTGGTCCAAAGTGAAGAGGAGCTGGTGTTTAGTTTATTGATCCACTGACTGGTTCAAACAGACACTAATTACAGATGATCAGTGGCCTCCGGACACAGTCTGTTAGTCTGTGTGTAGTTCTATTCAACACTGTTCTATGTCTGTATGTACATCATCATATGTTACTGATAGAGTCAGTATTACCCCCCCCCCCCCCGGATTAAACCTGGTGAAGGTAATTAGCAGCATTGTAGATTAACCAGTCATTTTGAAAGACAGCCTTTCCTCCCATTGGCTGTGTGGTCGCTGGTGAAGAATTAGTTTGACTGGATTACCACGGTTACCACGGTGATGGAGACGATGATCGCTTGTGTCGTGGGTTAGCTGAGCTCGGTTTAAAACACTGGGCTGCTTGTTCTCTATATGTGAAAGCTGAGACCATTGATAAACTTCACACAGTCAATCTGAGCCAAGAACAAGAAGAACATTCTTTTTCAACCATTTTACTTCTTAATAAATAACAAAAGTTTAAACTCACACAATTCTGAATTAGTAAAGAAATAAGAACAAGGCTGGTGCATTTTGAAGTGTGTGTTGTGTTGTGAGCCTCAGTGATGTCTTAACCAGGAGCTTTCAGTGTTAGCAGAATGATGTTAGCACTGCAGCAGACACATCGAGGAAAAGTCAACAGTGGATACTAGTGATGACTTTTAGTTGGAACATTAACACATTCAAATTAACTTGTGTGGTTACAGCCAATCAGAACTGAGTATCTTCCTCACATCATTTACATATCAGTGCCTCCCTTATATATTTACTGCTCTTCCTGAGGGATTCTGGGTAAATTCCAGTTCCTTCCTTTCCTCAAGGCTTCAGAACACAATGGTTCAGGTTTCTGTGTGAAGGCAGGTCCTCATATATCAGTAGTACACATGTATTTGTAGTACACATGTATTTGTAGTACACAGGTATGAGTAGAGGCTTGGAGGGTACAGTTATGCTTTCAGTCTCTTTTACGCCTCATCAGGAGGTTGTGGAGGTTTCCTTGTGTGAATATCATTAATAACACAGAACAGCAGCAGCAGCTCTCACAGCTGACAGCAGAGATTAATGTGTTTCTATTGTTGGCTCACATTATGTTTCTCCAGCAGGAACGCAGAGGAGATGTATGGACAACGTTTAATGACAATAAAGAGATTAAAAACAATGTGTTTCTCTGTCCTGTTTTCTTTCCTGCTTTTCTTTTCCTTTTCTTTATCCCTCCATCTCTGTGTCTGCGCTCACACCCCACCCTGCTGGTGACATTAGCTCCCGCCTTCGCCTGCGACAGGCCAGGGGAAACCCTGCGACAGTATATGAGCAGGCAGGCGTGCTGCTCTTAAAGGTCATGGCGTGTCTCCTGTAAGACACCCGCTGTGTTAGACACTGTGTGTGCAGAAGGACAGATAGCACACAACAAGTGGACTGACCCTCTGCGCTGGACTGATATGTGCCAGGCCAAGAATGATGGAGGCTGTGGAGGGACAAATGATGAGCAGCCCCACACTGCTGGGTCTGTTCTCTCTGTGGTGGCAGAGGTCAGAGGCCGCCATCTTTGTTTTATGTTAAGTAGTCAGCTGGACTGTGACCGGTTAACTCCTCTCAGTGGAAGCTGATTACAGCATTCAAACCTTCAGTGTTTTATTCCACCTGTGACACTGGAGGAGCTGCAGATGTTGTTACTGTCATGAACGCAGTTTCCTGCAGACTGATGAATATTCATTCATTTTAATAGTGTCAGTTTTTCTCATGAAGAGTCGACCTGATGAACTACAGCAGTTCACATCAGCAATATGTGGCTTTTATAGGAATTATACACACACACACACAGTAACATCAACCATCAGTATAAACCACCACACTATCACGATCATTCACTGCAGCTCCGAGTGTTTTTAAAAGATTCAAACTTCTCTCTTCACTTTGCTCAGCACTTTTTAAATGTCGTTATAAGTATTGATGTCTTACTGATTTTATGCTTTCTATAGAATCACTTTTTAAATTATTATTTATTTATTATTATTCAATCTCATTTAAAATGTATGTTTTTAATGTTTTATGTTCATTTTGACTTTTCATGTGAAGCACTTTGTGCATGTCATTTCTTTGTGCTACATTTCTTGTATGAAAGGTGCTGTACAAATGAAGTTTCTTCTTATTTCATTATTATTATTGAACTACAACAGTAATTAAAACCTTTTAGAAACTTAGATTCACCTGTGTGGAGATCCTGCAACCTGTAACTGATGGAACTGTACTTGACTGAACTCTTTAATATTTCTACTCCTCTGTTTATGTAAATTATGTAAATGAACACAATTTAATTTAACCCCCCAACAAAGTCCAGCCTCAAACAAATGACTGCGGCAGTAAATGTCATACAGGGACACTCATTCAGTGTCATAAACACATCTTTATCAAACACACTCGTCATCTCTGCAGTGACAGTAAAACACTGTCCTCTCTCCTCTTCAAGTCGAAACTCACTGAAACACACTGACCCCCCCTTTAATGACGCAGCTCAGGTTCCCGCCTCCTACCTCTCTATGACATAGAAGTTGTCTCCATCGTCTCCCTGGTCGATGACGTGCTCCTGGGGCTGAACCCTCAACTCAAACATGGCGTCCAGCACCTCCGAGAATTGCTCCTGGATGAGAAGAAAGATGTCAGTGTTTGTGTGTGTGTGTGTGTGTGTGTGTGTGTGTGTGTGTGTGTGTGTGTGTGTGTGTGTGTGTGTGGATTTGAACTAGCAACTCGAGATGCCATCTGGCTCATGTGAGGGCTGCTCCTGAGGGGAAAAATGAAGAACACCAGGGAGACGACAGGAGCCTTCTTTAAATATCATGTCACTTTCTCCATGTTTGACCAGAATATGTGATTTCAGGACAATATTTTTCTCTCTGGGGTTCAAGTCATAAAGCCATAGATTTATGCTACATGGCTACATGGTTCACAATTTGAACAGAAATAAGTTGGAAAAACATCAAGTTAACTTGAAGCCAAAACAAACTTGTATAAATCCGAACCGTCAGTTTTCAGTGGAGCAGTTGGACTGCAGCAACAGAAATGAAGCACATGATGACAACAGTGAAGCCTGGGCCTCTATGAAGAGACGTACACATGCAGAGATGTTGAACAAGTATTTCTTTGTGCTGTTCATCACCTGACCTGCCTCAGGAGCAGCTGCCTCTCACTGTGGTGACACCGACTCTGTGAGAACATCCACAGCTTCACTTCTGCCATAAACACCAAGTCTATTAAATGATCCTTTTGTCGAGGCTGTAGTTTGTTGTGGTGTATTATATATGTTATACATGTTATATATGTTATATATACCATATATTGTATATACCATAGGGTGGAGTGAGAAAATATAAGAAGCCTCTTTGTGTGATATGTCGTCCATCAGCATTGACTGAACACAGACAGTTGAAGTTTCATTTTAACGTGTGTGTGTGTGTGTGTGTGTGTGTGTGTGTGTGTGTGTGTGTGTGTGTGTGTGTGTGTGTGTGTGTGTTGTTGTGGACCTGGTCTAGTGTTTTGAAGAGGAGGATGTCTCGGCAGGCCTCCTGCAGTCTGCAGCGCTGCTCATCTGTTTTTGGGTGAACCACTCTGGGCTCCGTGTCCTCATCGTCATCGTCTGGGTTGAACGCCTCCGCACACACTTGAGAGGAGACAGGTAAACACATTGGTGAACACCTCCTGTGTGATCACACCGCCATTACACTGAGCAAACAGGCGAGATAGTTTTCTACACGTGTTCACAGATGAATTCAGTCACAGTAACAGCAACAAGCTGCCAATCAACTACAAATAACTACCAACGAACTACAAGCAAAGCTTCAGGTAGGAGCGCAGGTGGAGACAACCTGCCACTACACCAGTGGATCAATACTAATGTTCAGTACTGAAGGACAGACTGACGACAACATCACACTGTGTCTTTATATGATGAAGGTCTGACAGCTTCTCTGTCCAGTAACTTTAGTCACCACACGTCTGTGACATCACTGACTGGTCACTCACACAACCTCTGTTCACTTTGTTTACCTTTAGTTTAGGTTGGGGCAGGTTACGTTTAGGTTAACTTTAGGTTAGGGCATGTTTATGTTAAGTTTATTTTAGGTTTGGGGAAAGTTAAGTTAGGGTTAGATTTAGGATAGGTTTGGGTTAAGAAGGTTAGGGTCAGGCAAGTAGTAGTTATGGTTACAGCTAGAGTAACTCTTCAGGAAATAAATGTCAATGTAATGTCCTCGACTGTGTGTGTGTGTGTGTGTGTGTGTGTGTGTGTGTGTGTGTGTGTGTGTGTGTGTGTGTCTTATCTCCCAGCGTTCATAGCAATCACGTTTGGGACAGTGTGACCTCTGAAGTGTGAACGTGTGAACTCAGATTAATAATGGAGCAAATAAACGGCAGCTACAGTCTGAACCACTGACAGGACGCGACCTTCGGGGTTTAAGACTGTGAACACACAGATGTTAGTGTCAGTGTTTACAGCTGTATATTCTTCTCTGGTATGAACACAATTCAGAATCAGATAAGACAGAGAGCAGACAGGTCCGTCATGTTCATCTGAAGGGTTAGGGTTAAACCTCAGGACCACAGGACACAAACACACAGCTCAATAAACA
>NC_079372.1:28564350-28576850 GCF_021018895.1 Seriola aureovittata
GTGTGTTAACTCTCACACTCAGACTCTTCCTGAGGCTTCAGCCTGTCTGTTCTCACATGAGGCTTTAATGTTGTTCAAACACTGAGTCACAATTTACAACATGACAAATGTCAAACAGCAGCTGAACGTGCCCACGGCAGACAATGATTTCCCTGCAGCCACAGTGCATTCTGACCATTAACCAACCAGCCTGACTCTACATGAGTGTAGTCTCTCCCTCAGAAGAATGGACGCCGATGGTAATCGACATGAGTTCAAACAGGAAACAGGAAGAGGATCCATTCTAACAGCACTGAATTACAGTCGACAGGAAACAATATTTTTATCACAGTGTGTGAGGAGACAAATCCTTCTGAACAGGAGCATAATAACTGAGTGTAGTATTTCCATTTAAACTTGTTACGTGTTAACGTGATGTGTTTGTATCTAATGTCAATATTTAATTCATCTATAGTCATATTTTATTAGCTGCTGAATCAGGTGGTAAACAGGCTGGTTATCTCTCATCACATACACATATGCGTGTTGTGTGTATATGTACAGAATGTATAAAATGATAAATATGATGGTGCCATTCACTGCTGGATGTGTTGATGATGCCGGAGGCAGCGACACGTCCAACAGTCTCGTGAGGAGATGGACAGTCATGATGCAGCTCACTATTTGGCAAGATCAAGTTAATTCTTACTGCTCTGACTGATGACCATAATTTCATCTGTCAAATGAAACATTTTGACCACGAAGATGCTGACGCTGGTTCATTAATTAATAACTGAACAAACATGTGATGAGGCAGCAGCTACAGACGCTAAGAGACGTGACGCTGAACAGTACAGACACATGTGGGCTCACTATTTGGCAAGCAACAGGTCACTGTTGCCCTTTTTCCCTAATGTGTTATAACAGCTTATAAATGATTTATAAAGTGTTAACAGGCTAATTAATGAACTAGTTTTAAAGCATTCATTAATCCTTCACACGGGGAGTCTGATTGTGAAGTGGAACCATTAACCCTCGTTCAGGTCCTGACAGAGTGAAAACAACTCTGAGGAAAAGCTCAGAAATATCTTTCTGGCTTTTACAATTAAAAAGTGAGTGTGTTTAAAAATATCTAAATGTTTGTGTGTTCACATGAGACCGTAAAATATAAAGACGAGTAATGACATCCTCGTGTGTAGAGGACCTGACCTCTGTCAGCCTCTCTCTACCACAGGGACAGGCTTTAGGTCGCAGTAATAAACTTCCATGAGTTCAACACTGCTCTCAGCCCCCCCACCATCATTTATTGTATACCTCGCCCCCTCAGCTGTCTCAAAGGAACAGACCTTCCTCCCCCGTATTGCTCCCAGAGCTTCATGACTCCTCTCCCTCCCTCCATCTGCTCTTCCCTCCAAGTCTGGATTGTTTTTATCTCTTTAATCTCACGACACGGATCAGTTCTGAGGAATTAGACAAAACTCAGACGGAGGTCACTCCCTGACTCATTTCACATTTAACTGCTGATGATCACATACACGACGTCATGGTTGTTTCACTTTCATGGTGATGTTGTGAGAGCTCGATTTTTAGTTGCAATGACTTTGTTGTTAAGGAACTTTAATTATCACAGACACCAAAGACAGATAAACTAAACTAAGTAGTCTCCTGTTCACAACAGTCAGGCCGGTAACACAACTTAGCACTCTCATATATACAATATGGCCGATCAGAACTCAGTCTTCTTCCTACTGTAAATAACAATCAGACTGTTTATTTTGAATTCATCTTTCCTCTAATGCGTCTCGTTGTTAGAATGACGGCGGCACAGTCGAGCCGTGTGGCGCCAGAATTATGGCTCTTGTGTTTGTAAAATCACTTTATATTTACATGTTTTCATGGCAACACAGATGAGCTTCAGTCAATGTCTCTGCTACAAATTACAGCTGTCACCCCCCCCCCCCCCCAGAAATAAGAAAATATAATAATAAAGAAATAATAAATGAACTGGTAGGTAAGTGGAAAAGACACTGACAGTCCAAACGTCTGTTCTGCCCAAAGAAATTAAATAAATAAATAAATAAAATCATATAAATGGGGAAATGGATAAAAGTTTTCACAGGAAAATGAATGAGTCATGTGTCCTGAAACAAATACAGTAACATCCTTTAACATCAGTGAACCCTGCAACCATTAGTCATCTGTTCACTATTCCCTGAAGCTCTATTCCCCATGACTCCCATTTAACATAAACCTCTTCACTTCCTTCAGAGCTGCTGTTTTCTTTCACATGAAGAAACTCAAACATTTTCTTCTTTAACACATATTCATTTTCCTTAGAGTCTTGGTTTCGTTCAGCGCCCCCCACGACCTTTACACCTTTCTATTCTACATGTTTCCTGTTTAGTATCTGATGAGTTGCAGGTTAAAAAAGGACAGATAAGGCCTCAGGTAAGGAGAGTGGTCAGTCGGAGCTGAGATGAATTCAGGCATTCCTGAATCTCATTCCCTGAATCTCCCTCTCTCTTCTCATTTCCTGTCGTCTCTCTCACAGAAAATGAGGGAGGATGAGGAAAGGCATCAAGGAAGGAAGGAAGGAAGGAAAGAAGCATTCTTTTATCTTAACAGAAATGTAGAGTAGAATGAAAACCATCAGACATGATAACACCCAGGAAATGATTTCAGTGACCTCCTTTTTACCCCTCCCTTATTCCACCTTTTCATGTTTCCTTCGACACAGACCCCCCCCCCCCCCCCCCCAACTCTATTATCGGCAACATAACCGCCGACTGAGAGGACACATTCCAAACTGCTTAAAATGATTTGTTTTGATCCAAGTCAAACTCATGAACAGGTCAGATCGCTGTGGGCAGTGCGCGCACACACACACACACACACACACACACACACACACACACACACACACACACACACACACACACACACACACACACACACACACACACACACACACACACACACCTGTTGTTTTTCAGACACATGGAGTTTCATTCAAAATAATAAAGGTGAATCTTACAGTGGTTGTGGGGCTGATCTGCTTTGGTTCCATATTTTTTCTGTTTTCCTGATTCCTGTTTTCCCATTTCCCGTTTTCCTGTTTATTTTGTTCCCTGTTTCCTGTTTTATTCTGTTTTTTTGTTTTCCTGTTTCCTGTTTTTTGTTTTTCTGTTTTCCTGTTTTTTTGTTTTCCTGTTTATTCTGTTCCCTGTTTCCTGTATTTCTCTTTCCTGTTTTTCCTGTTTTTTGTTTGTCTGTTTTCCTGTTTCCTGTTTTTTGTTTTCCTGTTTTCCATTATCTATCTATATATCTATATATCTGATCTGCTTTGGTTCCATATTTTTTCTGTTTTCCTGATTCCTGTTTTTCTGTTTTCCCATTTCCCGTTTTCTGTTTTTTGTTTCCTTTTATTCCGTTTTTTGTTTTCTTGTTTCCTGTTTTCCCGTTTTTTTGTTTTCCTGTTTATTCTGTTCCGTTTCCTGTATTTCTGTTGCCCGTTTGCTCTTTCCTGTTTTTCCTGTTTCCTGATTTTTGATTGTCTGTTTTCCTGTTTTTTGTTTTTCTGTTTTCCCGTTTTTCTGTTTTTTTGTTTTCCTGTTTATTCTGTTCCCTGTTTCCTGTATTTCTGTTTTTTTTCTGCTTCCTTTTTTTTTTTGTTTTCCCGTTTCCTGTTTTTTGTTTTCCTGTTTCCTGTTTTCCATTATCTTTTATCTAAATAGGGTTCCAACCTCTGTCTTGTTTTATTATTTTCGATATTTTTTCTCCATGTTTTTTGTGTATTTGATGTTGTATTGCTTCATGTTGATGTTTTTAATGACTGGCTGAAAGGAAGGGGAGACTTCCTTCCTCTCTTACACTGTCTATATATCTTTTTATTGTGTAATGTCTTACTGTAACAGCTCTGCAAATAAATAAATAAACTAAATACTTTAGACTTCAGGTTCCTTCAGAATCTACCTGTCCACAGACTATAAACCTGTGACTCACCTGAACTCTGACACTGTGTTTGTGGGGAAATAAAATGACAGTGAAGGAAACGGGACAAAGTCTAGAGGATGAGTTTAGTTTCATGTTTAAAGGCAGAAATAAAGACGTGTTCAGTCCCAACATGAACATGAATCATTCTCCATCATGTAAAGACACTTCTGTCTGTTAAGAGCAGGTGGACATAATGAAAGTGTGTGTGTGTGTGTGTGTGTGTGTGTGTGTGTGTGTGTGTGTGAGAATGTGTGCGCACGTGCTGTTGTGTGTTTGGATGAGTGGGTGCGTGAGTCTGAGTATGAAATGTGTGAAGTGCTCTCCCTACAGTCATGTGGCCGGGGGGGGGGTTGATGGTGGCTGTACGCCTGAAGTTGCCTTGGCAACCTAACACAAAGAAGATCTCATTGCCATAACAACACTACCCCCTTCACCTCCCCCCCATCCAGCTTCTAACAAGTGGCAGATCATCCCTCCTTTCCCCACTCTCCTTCCACCCCCCCCCCCACCCAACTCTCTCTCTCTCTCTCTCTATCCCTCAACATACACCCACTCACTGCCATAACAACATTAACAGATGGAGAGGAGAGGGAGAACCGGGGGGGGGGCAGGAGGAGTGACAGTGAGAGAGCTGTGAAGAAATGAAAGACAGAAACAGAGAGAAAAAGACATGAAGCATCAATATGACGCAGAAAGATACTGTACATGTCTGTTAGTAAAGAGAGACAGAGAGACAGACAGAGAGAGACGGGGAGAGAGAGAGAGAGAGAGACAGACAGAGAGAGACGGGGAGAGAGAGAGAGACAGAAAGAGACAGACAGACAGAGAGAGAGACAGACAGAGAGAGAGACAGAGAGACAGACAGAGAGAGACGGGGAGAGAGAGAGACAGAGGCAGACAGAGAGAGAGAGAGAGACAGACAGAGACAGACAGACAGAGAGAGAGACAGAGAGAGAGAGAGACAGAGAGACAGACAGAGACGGGGAGAGAGAGAGAGAGACAGAGAGAGAGACAGAGAGAGAGAGACAGGGAGAGAGAGAGACAGACAGAGAGAGAGACAGGGAGAGAGAGAGACAGACAGAGAGAGAGACAGGGAGAGAATAAGTGAATCAGGAAAAAGGGAGTTCCTGGTGTTTCATTGATTCTCTTACATTTGTTCTCAATGAGACTGTCAATAAATCATCATTCATTGACCAGAACGAGGCTGAGACCAGAGACCAGAACAGGACTGAGACCAGAGACCAGAGACCAGAGACCAGAAGAGGACTGAGACCAAAAGAGGACTGAGACCAGAACAGGACTGAGACCAGAGACCAGAACAGGACTGAGACCAGAGACCAGAACAGGACTGAGACCAGAGACCGGAACAGGACTGAGACCAGAGACCAGAACAGGACTGAGACCAGAGACCGGAACAGGACTGAGACCAGAACGAGACTGAAACCAAAGACCAGAAGAGGACTGAGACCAAAAGAGGACTGAGACCAGAACAGGACTGAGACACAAACTCTGATATTTGTACATTAACAAAATGGCTGCAGATCGGTGTGACAGCTGAGAGGGGAACAAAGTGAGGACTGAGACACAGTTGCAGGATTAAATGATCCTAACCTAGACTGAGGAAGCAGCGGCTGCTTTTCAACACGGACAGTGAAAGGAAGGAACAGGACAGGTCTGTTATTTGTCTGCCCACCTGTTGAAGCTCGCTCCACTTCCTGGAACAGACACAGTCAGACGCAGGAAGGTTTGGAGTCTGTCCGTTACATTAGCTGCTTTGGCAGCGAGTCAACACATTCAGAGTCTTTCATCTGTTGGACAGAGTGAAACAGAGGAAGAGGCTGGATCCTGAACTGACGCTGGTCATGTAAACTGATTTGTTTTATTAAATGTAGAAGACGAGCCGTTCTTCCTGGTTCCTAAATGTTAAAACACACAGACGCTCCAGTGACAATAATTCACTCAGACAGTAGAAATCAGAAGCATGAGTCTGAGCAGCGGAGGAACTCTGCATTGCCTCAGCAGCTGAATCATTCCTGTCTCATAAATGACCAATTTGTGTCTGTTTGGAGCATCAGGGAGCAGCTGACAGGTTCTCCAGGTTCTCCAGTCAGTTACTGCTCTTTCAGACACAGTCCAGGGCAGTGACAACTTTTATTTACTGAGAAATTTAAAGGTTTGTGAACGAAACTAAGATTAAACACCAGGGGCCGGCTGCACAAAACTACTTAAGGTTTAATTTCTCTTAAGCTGAGGGAGTTACTTAAGTGTGTTGCACAGAATCTCTTAAAATGTTTCTTTAGTTAAGGAAAAGTACTTTGCTGCAGTGAAAGAGATTTTATGGCAATAACATTCTACTGTTTCCATGCAGACTGTTGATTTCTATTAGGTAGATAAATATGTACTTTATTCATCCCCTGAGGGAAATTCAAGAATTTGTTCCTGACATTTTTCCCATTAAGAGAATGGAAGGAATGTTAAAAATCTCCAGATAGAGCAATAGAACGATAGATACAACCTTAAATATTTAAGTGAACATTTTAAAGAAACCTTAACTCAGACTTCAAGGAAAATCTTAACTTAAGGTGTTTTGTGCAACTGTCCCCTGGTTCTTAGTTTAACACCTGTGGAAGTTGTCTTTATATTGAAACAGCCCATTTGTTATATCAACAGTCTGACCAACAGTGTGTCCAATAGAATTATTATTATTTTAAACAATCAATCACAATTTTAGTCATTTATCAAGAAGAAAAACAAATATAAAGACGTGTTTGTTTCCATTTCTTAGAAATAAATTAATTACATTTTTTTTCTGCTGGTTTAGACAGATATTTACAGACAGTCCTTTGTTTTTTATTGTTTTAAACATTTTAAAGATTAAATTCATCCAGTTACAGTAACAAACACTTTTACTTCTCTCTCCCTCCATCTATTCACCGTTCTCTCTCCTCACCTACAGTATCTCTCCATTTCCCCATATTTCTCTTCTTCAGCAACAGCCCCCGCCATCTGTTTCTCTTCTGTCCTCCCACTCCATCTCTCCATCTCTTTGCCTGCTCTCCTCTCCCTCTCTCCCTCTCTCCCTCTCTGGTCATGATTGATAACAGCAGGGTCAGATATGGAGCAGGGAGCTTCCTTCACGTGTTTCCTCCTCCAGAGCGAACGGCCTCAGACGTCACTCTCACACTGACACATGGACTCACACAGAGCCTCAACCATGCACTGATGCAGTGAAGCTGCAAACACACACACACACACACACACACACACACACACACACACACACACACACACACACACACACACACACACACACACACACACACACACACACACACACACACACACACACACACACACACACACCTCAACAGCAGACACAATAAAGCACATTATCAGCTCCAGTCTTCTCCTCACACCCACGGACACAGAAATCCCTCTAGATTCATTCCTTCACATGCAGCTCGGTCTTACAGAGCAGAGGATCCTGTGGCAGCGTTTCCTCTATGATATTAAACAGTGTCTGACTGTGAAATAAATATATGATAAAAAAACATCATTAATAATTTCCCCTTAGAACAGCAAATAAATTCAGCGTTTCCCCTATATTCTCTCAGACTACATTATGAGAACATTTATACACCATCATTAACATCAACGGGCGACTAATGATCTTCACTGGCACACTGTGTGAGCACAATAACACCCAACGTTATCTTGAATTGTTTGAAGCTAACCTTAGTGTAGCGTGGCTCCTGTGGGGAATAGGGCAGTGCATAACAAGTGAGCGGCAGAAAAGTGATGGGGAAGCGGTGAATGGAGCGGAGCAGAGGGAAGCTTAACAGGAAGTTGTCAGTATGGCAGTAAATGTACAGTATGAGATGCAATGTCAGTTAATAAATGCTGCAGCTTCTCAACACCAAGAAAAGTTGAATGTTGTTTCACCAACTGCTGGAAAAGTGAAGCAAACACCTCCCCAAGAAAGGCTAATGCTAACAGTCGGTTTATTGGCTGCTATGTAATGTTAGCTACATTCATAGGAACTCACGTTAATCAGCTGCTGGTCATTACTTCCTGCGTGTCCAGTGTTCCTGTTAGTAATTACAGCAGAGCCAGTGACCAGCTACCCGACTTAGCCACAGTGATATTACGACCTCACTTACCTGTCCAGTGAGGAAACGTCAGGTAAAGCTGAGGCTAGAGAAAATGTTTCTCAATGCAGAAGCTACTGTTCACTTTCATTTTCAATAAATGGTGCGAGTTATCTTCTGTGTTGTGGCATTTCATTTGTGACATTAATTTCTACAGATAAATGTCAAAGGCTGTAAATGAAGACACAAAAGATAAACATGAATCATCCCGTCTCTAATGATTCTGAAGTCGTTTCACTTGAAGTTATTCTGACTGGCATGAAAACGGGCCGACACCGACATTACTGCCGATATCTGCAGTTGTTGCACAATTAATCGTAGCATCACTTTCCAAGAGTCTGTTTCCAGTAACCTGATCACTGCTTCACCTTCTGCCAGCTCTGAGTTTCCCATCATGATCTATTACCAATAAATCTTTCATCTGTTTTACCTTCCCTCCTCAGGACCGACACAGAGGAGCAGACATGAATCTGCTCCTGAGACGTGTGGAGTCTGCCTCTATTCATCAGCAGGAACCGAAGCGCTGAGCTCAGCAGAACCAACTCCAGCCTCAACAGTGCGACGGCAGGCTAATATGGAAACCTAATAAACAACACATCACGTCTGCGCCACACAAGTTCTACAAATTTACACACAACCGCACAATCACACATGCAGACTGTGAATGTGCAGAGAAACACAATAAGAAGCAGAGCAGGGAAACAAACACACAGCAGCCTGATTCACAAACACACACAATAACAGTCTGGTGATTCAAATGAGACTACCGTAGAACAGATTTTACCTGTATTTCTATAAATGAATGTAGAGTAGAGCAAAGACACAATGCTTTTTATTTTTAAATCTGTTTTTTTTTTTTTTTTAAATGTTTTTTTCTTTTTTGGTGGTGCTTGATATTAACTTTACTATCAACAAGCTGCTTTCTAAAACATTAAATAAAAAAATGCTTTGTGAAATTATGATGACTGGTTATCTATCTATCTATCTATCTATCTATCCTTTTTAATGTCGTTTTTTTTTTAAGTTGAATAAATGTGTGGTGTTTCCAAACTGAATGAGTAATTGTGTTAAATAATTGTGATCTCAATATTGATCACAATAATCTTGATTATGATTTTTTGTCATAATCGAGCAGCCCGAGTGAAGATATAGAAAATCTGGACAAAATGAATATTCCTATAACGATGACAGTATTTAGAGAGGAAGCAGACAGCAGATAATAACCTGGTGACACCTTCTGGGCCGTGTACAGGTAAATGTACATGTAGGTAAGGCAGGTGTCATGTCTGCAGGTCGTGGTGCGTCACAGCAGACACTAATGATGAGTGTCATACAGGACGTGAATTACTGCCTCCAGCAGATTGGGGCCTTACAAATGGATCGAACACAGTCAAAATGCTGAATAGTCCAACAGTGTTTTGAATAACATAAATGATACAGGGAGATAATGTGTATCATCAGTGGCAGCTTCATGCCAGCAGCTGTTCCTACCACATGAGAGTGTGCTGGGGGAGTAGATGATATATCACTGCAGCACACTGAGGAAATGCTACATGTTAATGTAGTTAGCATCAGAGTAGAGGTCAGAGCAGAGAGCGGTCAAGTCATAAACAAGCAGAGAGCATTATGGGACATACTTTGAGACGGCCTAAAGCGAGGGACACGGTTCAGTGGAGCTGCTGAAGCAGCCGGGCGTCCAATGTTGTGGAGCTAATTATCAGAGATCGTCTGTCCTTCATTACAGACGATGTAACGATGGACGACGCCTCTGTGACGTCACCCACAGGTCTCAGAAGCTCAGAGTGAGCTGCTCCACCGCCGCCATCTTGGCAGTGTCTGACTCCGCCCCCTGACTCCTAGCTAATCCAAATATGCACAAAGAGGCAGGGCATGTGCTGAGGCTTTGGTGCATGCGCTCACCCACCTGTCACTCAAAGAAGCCACACCCTCAATCCTCCATAACTCTAGCCCATAATAAAATGTAGACAGGTGAGTTATATAAACAGCTGTCATGAGAGAGGAAATTAGCTCCAGAGACCAAAACAGTTTTTAGAGTAAAGTTGGACATTTTAACATGGGAGTCTATGGGGACTGACTCACTGTTGGAGCCAGACTCTAGTGGCCGTTTGAGGAACTGCAGCTTCTGGTTCTTCACTGTTGATGCTTCATGTTTAATGAGAAGTCATGTGGTCCTGCTCCGTCACATACTGAGGTATATGCTGCTTTCTGTGACTGTAATACTGTGTTAGGTGATCTGTTAATAACAATACAGACACTTGATCACAGGGTGTCAAGTGTTGAACCTGAACGCAGCTTTAACCACTTGTATCAGCTCCTCTTACTGTTTCTCCATTACTTTCTGTACCTACAACACATCTGACTAATAATCAGTTTTACAGAAGGCTGACAGTATGAACTGGTGCAGTCAAACCGCCTGAGGAACAGCTTCTGCTGGTGAAACCATACTATATATTTTAATGATTTTAGTCTTTGCTCATTTTAACACACTGCTAAATAATACATGAACACTCTCACACACAAGCAGAAGCTTATTTGAGCCTGTAGCAGGAGCACATACATGAGTTCAGTCTCAGCTCTGTGATTTATGACGGTGAGAACGAGTTTGAATGTTGAATTTATGACGCAGAAGTTGTTAACAAAGAGATATGAGTTAGAGACATATAGAGATATACAGATGTAAACACCCCCTCAATACTATCTGCACTTTACACCCCACTGTACCTACAGCTCTCTCACACACGCACACACACACACACACACAGGGTTTCCTCAGTGACAGATAAACAGCAGGGGTCCATTAGATCACTCAAACAACAGCTTGTCTTTCTAATGGACACTTTATTTGTCTTCTCCTCTCCTCCGTCATCCTGCCTCCACAAACACACTTCCTCATTTTTCTCTCGGTCTCTCTCTTCGTGTTGTTATTGCTTCGCCCGTCCCTCTCTCTCTCTCTCTCTCTCTCTCTCTCTCTCTCTCTCTATCCAGTTTGTGTTTGCTGTAACCATTGTGCATCTTCCCGCTCTCTGGTGGAGCCTGCCTCATTCTTTCTCTCCATCCTTGCCAAGAAAACAGTCTCTCTCTCTCTCTCTCTCCAGCTCTCACAGCCTATACTCCCTCTTCCTCTCTCCACCATTATTCTCACGCTCTGCTCTGTTTCTGTTTCAGTCCCTGTTTCCCACCATCAAACTCCCTCCCGCTCTCTTTACCTTTCCCATTATCTAACTGTTTCCCTCCCACTGTAACTCTCTCTCTCTCTCTGTCCAATTTCTGTCTCACTCTCTTTCCCACTATCTCACCCCCCTCCACTCTCCACAAGACTTAGGCCCTTAAAAGGAAGTGGCCCTGTCCTGCTTATAGCTGCATTGGTGTTAACCCTTTCCCAGTGTCACCAGGTTTACTGACGCCATTTAACCCCTTAAAGCCTGACTGTGTTTCAACATGTCACAAACAGAACGAGACCAACTAGCACTTATTTTCATTATCAATCATTATCACTGATTATTCTCTATATTAATCAGTCGTTAGTTTTCTCAATAAAATGTCAGTAGTTTAAAAATAATGAATAACTGATGATTTCCCACAGCCCATAGTGATGTATCCAAACACAAAAAAAATAAAATAAATCGACTAATCATTGCAGCTCCAGTCAAAACGTCTGCAGTAACCCAACTTCTCTAATAACACGTTGAGTTGTGAGATAAATTCCTAAATGAAGCACTTCACCTCAAACCTATACATTTATTCTGGCTAACGTGAGATAACGGTGAGCTAACGGCTGCCTGATAACAGCAACACGGACGTTTTTGTTTTTAAGTCTTCAGCTTTATGTAGTCGACTTGTGTCTGATCTGTTCAACAGTTTGGTTTGGGTCAAGCTGCACAGAGCAGTGAGGAGTTGATTCTCAGTGGTATCTGCAGTACCAGCAACCTCTCTACACAAATGTGAGTCATTTATTTCAAATTTCATATTGAAAATATTACTTAATGTGAGGGCGAGGTGCAGCAGGTTAAAGAATATTTACTGAACTAAGGGACAGAAACTAAATCAGCTTCACTGTTTACCATCAACACCTACAACACCTCTACAGAAGCTTTACTTCTCCCTTTGCTTGTGTTAGTACATGGTGTACTGTGTGGCCCAAAAACACAATAACAAAATAAAGATCAGTTTAATCAGTCAACACACCACGACGAACTCTACAGACAGACAATTAACTCAGCTTTACTAAATAAATGATGCTCACTTCACATAATCTGATTAAGTGTTTACATAAGGAGTCCTCGGACAGAAACTCACAGGCCGTACGGCTTCATCATACAGCGGCTCCTGTTCTTTGGCAGCAGCAGTAATCACAGCACA
>NC_079372.1:28584350-28609350 GCF_021018895.1 Seriola aureovittata
TGGATAACAAATGTGTCGTCACGTGGACCCTCGCAGCCACATGGACAGACACTAAAAATAAAGCTTCAGAGTTCATCTACAGCTGCATGACACTGTCACACTGATAGTGGTGGACACAAGTAAACACACTGCTGTCTCAAACCCATAAAACCAACAATAATCTAAATTAGTTATATATCTATCAATGATTCTGCTGCTGGTGAAATGAGTGTAAAGTTACAGAGACAGAAGTTTCCTGTGTCGTCTCTCAGACAGACGCAGTGAAGACTGAGGGTGTTGTAAGTAACTAAATTATTAGATTAACTAAAATATATTTATCTAATATTATCACCATTGTAAAACTTCAGGATGCAGGACTTGCAGACTCTCTGTTTAGTGAGGTGTCTGAGTATCAGGGCCTTGGTCATACAGTTGTCTGTGGTTGTATTCAGAGCACTGCGCCTTATGTCGTATTTATTGGAGAGCTCAACATCAACAGAAGAACTTCAGTCCAAGATGAAAACTGACCATCTGGGAAAATTTGCACCTACTTGTACAATGAAAGGAAACAGTGTAGTAGCTTCTGTTGGTGTTATGAGTCTTCACAGGATCTCTACCAGTATAAATAATCATCCTAACACTCAGGTAGGAAACTCCTGCCTGAAGAAGAAAACACTGGACCAAACAAATGACACTGTTGTGGAGGGAAATCTGTCAGCTGATGTTTCCCAGGATGATAAACTCTGCTGTGTTCTGTTGAGCTGTTTTTCTTTCCTCCGTCACTTCTTCTTATAGCCTGTTTTATCCCTGCTGTATCTTTTATAAAAACACCTTTAATTCATTTCTATTATCACTCAAGGGACTCACCTGTCCCCCCATCCATCTTTTAATAAACAGCCCCACTCACTTCAGTCACAGAGGCATCCATCCCTCCCTCCCGTCTCTCTCACACTGACACTAGACAGAAGAGCTCAGAAGGAAACAACACCAGGTCCAGACCCGGTATCTGGCTGGTGCCTGTCGGAGAAGTGTCAGCTGGTTTCAGCCCTTTATCTGTTTGGAACCAGTTTGAAACAGAATCGTGGCCCATTAAGACGCCATGTTAACCAGCAGTCACTTCCTGCTGCTAAAATCCTGATTTTATGACCCTGCCGTCATCTGACTAAATTAACAAACACATGAGTGTGGAGGGAAAGCCTTGTGACTCTCTTCTACAGGAAGTAGCATAGGTTTGTCCAGGAAGTCACTAGATTTGGCGCTAGGTGCATTTTTGAAAAACAAAAAAAATTGCTAAAGCCTCAGTCTGAAAAGTCAGTTCATCTTCTTCTTCTTCGAGTTTTCAACTTTCATCCTATGTTTTGCACGATTTTCCTCATCAGTCTTATTGTCATGAGGAAGCTGACTGAGCATCACCACACTCCAGCTCCTCTACTCCTGTTGGTCTGAAGCTTTTCATTTCTTCCATCATGTCTTCTCTCTCTGCTTCATATTTCCTGCAGCTAGCAAGTTGCTGTTCTACAGTTGGTCGATGTTTGTGTTCAACATCATTAGACTGACCAATGGTGTAACTTTATCACTCAGTCAGTCAGTGATGTTGGTGTTTAAAGCATGGACTGTTCATCTCCAGCTCCTCTCTGTAACTCAGACTGAACATCTGTATAGCTGGAGCTAATTGTAGGATATTATCAACTGTGTTGTTTGTTTTGTCTTGTTTTTGTTGTTGACCGTTTTAATGACATAAATGTAAAGTAATTAGCAACAGCTATAAACTGTTTGTGCAACACACTTGTTTCATGTCTTGTTTTGAAACCATGTTAAACAAAAAAAACTGAGTGAAATGGAAGACCACACATTAAACCTGGATTCACTGGATTCCTGATATTAAGCATTCAGTTTTACAGTCCCAGTTGTGAGCAGAGCCCAGACTTTACTCAGCAGGAGTTTACTTTAATCTGTTCACCTACCATTGTTCTTCTCCACAGAAGCTTCGACTCAGAAAGAGTTACTTCAAAACCCAGATAAGATGGAGGTACAACAGTTTGTATTCAAAACAATAGCTGCTTTTGTTAAGCAGCTTAGGCCTGTGTAGTGATCCTGCTGTGGATTTACGCTGCAGGAGTCAGGGAAACAAAGCATGTAAAATAGGACGTCATGTTTTAGGAGGATACTGTACTGTCCATGGGAATACATAACCAGCTATCTACTTCATTTACATATCAGGCGTTGAGCCGGTCCACTCACACACACAGATTTCCTGCTGCAAATGAAAGGTTAAGAGCACACCAGTGAATCATCACAATCTAACAAGTAGCCCAATAAAAGAAAACAACATTTTACATCTAACAGAAATATCAGAGACAGATCATCTTCATGTTGCACAACCAGCGTTTCACCTCGATGCCCTGCACACTCTTTAACAAACTCAGCTCCAATAAAACTACAGCGCTGCTCTATCCCGTCTCTGCTCAACACAAAATTCACAATGGCCATTATTTCCTAATTAAGGGGTCAATACCCAAAGTGTCACTGGCCTACTTCCAGTGGGTGACCTCATGACAAAAGCAGTCACGTGTTTTAATGAGCTGTAGTGTAAATGAGAGAAAATGACTTCCTCAGGTCTTCAGGTAGAGACAGAGCTCCGTCCTGACACCGGTCTGCTCTACGGAGGATTTACGTTGTGTGTTAACAGCTGTTCCCGCCCTTACTGCTGCGTCGCACAGCGCGGCTCCTGTTGCCAACCTTGACAACACCATTTTTTTGTTTTTTCACATAAGCTTTTTGTTTCAAGTCTCTTGGTTTCAACAGTTGTACCGTTAGCTGTTGAACTGAGCTGAAACACAATATATGTATAAGTGTAATCCTCAGACTCTCTGTCACTGTTCTTTGCTTTCATTACTGCAGCGCAATGAATCTGGGGATATGTTGGACCAGGAAGGATCCACCTGTTGGAGCCTTCGTTGTCCAGGAAAGCAAGGACGCACCTGAAGGAGCCTTTGAAATGAGAGTGTAGTCGCTCCACAGCCTCTGAAGGATGAGAGCCGACCTGGGACACAGCTTGTGTTGTCGTAGCAAATAACTGATGAAATAAACAAACAAATCATAAACTGCTGTTGCTTATTTAACCAACATGGCGCTCGTAGAACTGTTGTATAAAAGCAACATCACGCTTGAGATGTCACACTGAAGATCACCAGCTGTGATTCAGTCGTCGGTAAGAGGCCGAAGTACAACATCACCTCACGACCTCTCGTGTGATGTCGCTTAAACAACAGCAGAGAAAGAAAGGTGATGACATCGATCACCGACCGGACTCAAACCAGCGACGTTGTGATTACACGACCCTCGTCTCAAAACCTAGTATAATGAGGTACAGCCTTTACAAACTACCATTAATGTTCCTGGCTCTGTGACTGTGTTATTTTATTCAGCATTAAGGTTGTATATGTGTCACCTGTGAACATGAACATGAATATCTGTGTCTGTTCTCCAGTCCCGAGTTTACAAAGTTATTTTTGTCTTTGCTGCACAAGACCAAACTGGTTGTGGGGCATGTGCTGTTGAACTGGTGGCATTATAGTACTGTGTACACCTGCAGGCTTTCACAGCGGTCAGGCAGGAGCACATGATGTCTCTCACTATACAGGCCTGTGTTCTTCCCAACACAACCCAACGCCTCGGGCAGTGTATACAAGCCTGGCTGGATAATCTAATATCATGGATGTCAAGTGTGTGACCAGCAGCATCCAGGAAAAAGCCCCCCCCCCCCCAGGAGCACAGCAGTATCAGCTCCCTGTCCTTTATTGCCACCTTGGACGAGGCGTGGAAAACGCTCAACAACTGATCGCTAATCAGAACGTACCAGAAGAAACGGGCTCATGCCATCACCAGGCTGGAATTTGAACGGGTGTGAAATCCAAGTCATAGCACATCTGTTTGCTTTTACAGGCACGCGCGCACGCACACGCACACGCACACACACTGCTCCCTCAGCTGAGGTCACAGCTGTTTGACAGGAGCCAAACTCCACTAGTGTGAGCATAGAAACAGAAAGTGTAATCCCCCATTTACCCTGAGCCAGTGTGTACCACTCTACCAGGCCAGCACTGCTCTCAGCAGAGAGGAGCATTTGCATGTGGGGCATGATAGATATGGTAAACCTATAAATGATACAAATGAAGGTTAAACTAACAAATACTGTTTCATATTTCACCCTGAGAACAGATGTTTCCTCCACCAGTGCTTCAGTGTCTGTAGCGATACTGACAGGAGACACTGTGGAGCCATAATCATGACTTCAGCTAAGTAGGAAGTATAATGAAATTCAGTCTCTAGCTTAAACATGTTCCTTGTACATCATTGAGTTTCAGGAGACGCACTGATACAGATTCAAAGATCAACTCATTGAGAAAACACAGAACCCTCATTCACACGGTAACAGCCTCTGGCTCCACAGCACACTGATGTGATCTGGGCCACGCTGCTCTCAGCAGCAGGAGAGCTGAGCTATGAAGCAGCTCACATCTCCTGCCAGTCTGTCAAACACTGATGAGAGAGGCGTGACATCAACACACTGAGTGGGGCCATGATAGTCAGAGGTTAAAGGTTACACAGTACCTGAACTCCTACGTTTAAATATGAAGAACTGCTGCTACAGACAGATATGTTACAGACCATTACTACAGACCTTCCACCGGCTACACTCAGCAACGACTTCACCATCCGACCCATGAGCGCTCAGTAGTTACTACTACATTATGACATCAGACCACAGCCATCTTTGGGCTCATCGACACATCTGTAAAGTTTGGTGACTGACACATAAACACCTGCCAGAGGACTCAGAACCACCTCTGTGGTAGCTTCCCATATACACACACACACACACACACACACACACACACACACACACACACACACACACACACACACACACACACACACACAGCTCTTAACTTCCTGGGACATCCTGTTAAAATGGGACAAGTCTCCACTTCCCACATTAAAATGTTTTAGTGGTAAAAACAGGCTGTTTGCTGATAGTAATGTAAAATGATCTTCACTACTGTAACTGTTATTCACTGTGTATCTGCAGGTCATGTCTGTATGACTATAGAACATAGCGCAAAATCTTTTCAACTTAACAAAATGCACAAAGTGAGAGAGAACGTGTGACTGGAGCCTGAGATCAGATGAGCAGCACGAGGGCTGCTTCCCTCAACTGTCTGTTCAATGGGATTTTATGAGTGTACATGTATGGAAGCAAATGTGACGAGCATCACACACTTAGAGATGAGATATATTCAGACTGTATCAGGCCTCACACACACACACACACACACACTTCTTTCATTCTGTCCAGTTTCACTCGTACAGACATTTTCAACAAAACATCAACTTACGTTCAAAGTCAGAATCATCATCTTCATCATCATCTCCGTTGGACTCTGTTTGCATCGGCTCCCCGTCAAACATCACTCCTTTCGCCGTCTTGCCACCAGCGCCGGCCCCATCCTGATTTCTGGTGTCCCGCAAACGGGTGAAGTATTGTACTGCAAAATCCACCAGGTCTGACGGCCTCTGTCGCAGCACCTCCACAGTGTAGCCCTGCAGCAGTTCTGTCAACCCCACCGGTATCTCAATACTCATGGCTGTGTGTGGTCGGTGGCGGTGTTTGCTGTCTATCTGCAGAGGGAGAGAGAGGTGTCAGAATTTGCTTCAGTACTGGGTCACTCTTGTGTTTTGCTGCAGGCCTGTGTGTGGTTATAAACTGCCTAATGTTCATTTAAACAGCTGACATTGACTGTGTGTCAGTGCTCTGTGTGTGTTGAGTGACCGATGACGGCTCAGCATGACCACTGAGGCCGCCTGGGTAAGTGAAGAAATGACCATCAAGTCTGACAGCTGAAAAGATACTACACTGACATTTATAAGCAGGTTAGTGTAATGTCCTACATGAAGTGCTGCTGGGACACTGTCCCTGAGCGGACACTTTATCTGAGGCTGAGCCCGGGAACACACAGTCCCCACAGCTGCACACAGCAGATATGAGCTGCACATTAGCTGTGAAAAGATAAACAGTCACTTTCAGTCATGAAGCCGCTTCACGTCGCCACAAACTGAGCTGTCAACTTAGGTGGGTGGCCGGTTGGAACTAGCTAGCGAAGCGGCTAATTAGCTAATACTCCAGTCAACTAGCTGGCTCACCGGGCTTTACAATCCAGAGATAGACTTGGCTAAACTTACCGATCTAACTTAACGCTAGCTAACGAATAATGCCTGCAGCAAATAGGGCTAGGGTTAAAAAAAAAAAAAGTGCAGTCTCACTTTCAAACCACCAGGCGTTAGCTATCGTGCTAGCTAGTGTGCCACCTTCAAGGAAGCCTTCACCGTTAGCTTACGGTGTAGTATGGCGCACTGGCTGCAGGAGCTAAGCCCCGGATAAGTAGCTGGCCGGATAAACGTTGCTATGCAAGCACAGCAAGTTGTACAGGAGCGGTAAGCCGTGTGGTGAGCTAACTCAACATTAACCCACAGTGTGTCACTTACGTGCGATTCAGTCTCCCCGGCTGAACTAGCCAGTCCCCTCCTGCTCGGTGTCTTCCTTGTTCTCCCTTATTTCGCCTCTTCTTTCTCGCCAGTCTCTTTGCCAGTGTAGCGACAGTATCTCTCCACAGAACTCACTGGTACAACGTAAAGCCAACGGTTTGACGTTAGCGTCACCTAGCTAATGTTCAGACGGCTATATTAGCTTGCCAGCCGGCTGTACAGCGATGCTGGCTAAGTTAGAGGGAAACGCTTCGACTTCGCCGCTGCAGCCTCTTACGACGTCCACGCACTTAGCGAGGGTGGGACTTACAGTGGCAGTGGAGGGAGCAGGTTAGCTGACAGGCTAACTGGCTGACTTGCTAAGTACTTGTTAGCAACTGCCTGTTTTCTTTTGGACTCTGCCGAGCAACTCCACTCTCCTCAAGACACAAGTATTCCGCCGCCGCCGCTGCCGCCGCCGCTGCTGCTGCCGGGTGACAAATCCTGAGCTTGGCGTTTACACCGCTGCGCCACACCGCCGGTCAGTTCAACCCGCGCGACCGACGGAAGCGTTTATTCAACGTATTCCAGCAGAATGGCGGCAAATTACAACAAGAGGAGCCTGTAAGAACGAACTGGAAACACGTTTCCTCACTCCCGGCGAGGCGCAACACAGTTTTACGCACGAATGAACCGCTGGCACTGGCAAGCGTGAGGGGGCGTGGTTAGTCAGTGAGCAGAAAGCGCTTGACATTGACTGACAGAAACAGCGGCCAATCAGACTACAAGTTCAGAAAACCCCAGCCAATAGACAAAAGTTATGTAAGTAGAGGCGGGATAGAAGGCAGAGCCATATTAGTCCTCTCAGGGAAGCACCACACCCACTGGCCTTGTCAGGTAGATAGAGATCACTAGAAATTTATGATAAGAAATGAAACACATTCCAGCAGCCAACATGTCTGACTGAACATAGTCCCTTATACTTTGTGTTGCAGTTAGTGAAGTAATCTCCATGGAAACCTATCTGTGATGTCATACGAAAAGGAAAACATATATAGTCATATATAACATATAGACATATATATATATATATATATATATATATGTACACACACACACACACACACACACATATAAAGTTAACAATTTTCCTTTCAGACATATATCTATACTGTATATATATCTGAAAGGAAACTTGTTAACTATAAATGTAATTATAATGAACTGTTACTCTGTGTGATTTTGGATTTACTGAGTATTTTCATGGTCTCAGACTGATCACGAGACTCAGAGCAGGTTGTTCATTGATTGCCAGTGGCTCAATCCCCAGTTCCTCCTGTCTGCGTGCCAAAGTGACCTTGGGCAAGACACTGAAGCCCAAGTTCCCTCACTTGCAAGTTGGTTTGGATAAAAGCGTCTGCCAGATGAGTAACTGTAATGGACCATCGATCACACACTTTGGTTCTTGAAAAACCTAAAATGGGGTTTTCTCCTGACCCACTTCCCTCTCCTGTCCTCACTGCTCACTCATTCCCTCCCTCAGCCTCCATCCACCATCCTCCTCACAGCTCTCCTCAGTGAATCCTCTGAACTTTATCAAATCTTCACGTGACCCTCTGAATCCTGAATTCTGCCTATTTTTCCAGTGAATTATAACCTGATAATTGTTGTTGTTCACTGAGTCTGACTCCCGGTCCACAGCCTGCTTCTCCTGCAGGAATGAGCCAGTGTGGACGGTGGATCTATAGGTTCCTGTTCTGAGAGCTCATGTAGCGTCTCTTCTCTTCCATTTCCATTCTTCAGCTGTCACAGAGGTAAAGCCGTTGCCATGGCCACAGCGAGCCCAGATTTAATTCCTCGAACCCATTTGTGATTGGCCTCGTCTTCTTTTCCAACAAACACAGAGGGAAACGGAGCTCCAGGCTCCCTCTGCTGGACCATCAACTTCACACTCAAACTCCTGGAAATACAGCTCCTCATCAGTGAGACATTTCTGAGTCTCACAGGACAGATGATGGAGGTCGATCATCTGAAATCAGTTAGCTTGTGAACTTCCTCTTCTCTCTCGTTATGAATAAGCACTGCGGTATGTACTTCATGGTAATTATCCTGCAATAAGACTCATGTCTGTGTCTCCCTCACAGGAAAAGCACTTTTCTGGAGGACAGATTTCCCACTGGAGCCACAGGAACATGAAGGAGTGTAAGTCCAGCCCTCACTCAAAGTGACAGATGAATATTCACATGTGCGGTTGGGATTCTGGTCTTGGATTTCCTTGAAATGGCGTCCTCTGGGACCCGCTGCTAATGTGGTTCCAGCGAACTCCAAAAATGTCTCAAGGAGAGCTGCTAGCCCACATTTCAGAGAGCGAGATGGGAGGGGGGAGAAACTGGAGCAGAGAGAGCAGAAGCAAAGACAGAGAAGAGAGAGAGGAAAAGAAGAGTGTAGTGTGTGTGGATGTGTGACATCTCTGTCTGCTGAGGTAGAGCCAGGTTCCTCTTCAGTCGTTATCAGGTGTTGACATGAGGATGAACGAGGGGAAGGAGGGAGAGAAACAGAGTGATGATGATGAGACTGTAACATATGGCGGCTGTCCGGCCTGAAAACCCTGTTGCATCTTTACTTCTTCTGTGGAATCACTCTTCTGTAGAGAGCCGAGTCAGAGCAGTTACAACACGCTCCTGCAGAGTCAATTGTTTATGGGTCAGTGGTAAAAGAGTGTGATGAGATTACAACACAGGACCTCAGTGTTGGGACAGGAAGTAAAGAAAGAGCAAATCTTTAGTTCATTCATCCCTCTCCTGTGTGTGTGTGTGTGTGTGTGTGTGTGTGTGTGTGTGTGTGTGTAGACCTGGAGACTCAGCTATCACATTCATAAGCCTCAGACTGTCTTCAGTGGATTCTGTGATGCAGCAGCACCACCTACTGGCTGATGTGGCTCAGTCTTCATGAAGCGGCACAGAGACCAGGTCCAACGAGTCCAGGTCTCTTCTCTTCTGACCTAAAGACTAAAAGTTTCCTCTGGTAATACAACTAATAAAAACTTTATTAATTGCTTTATATTGTTTTGAATCAAGATGAAAACATAACAGACGTGTTGTTGCACACAATGCTTTTCTCTTCTGCTGCAGTGTTTAACCACATCATTCAAATCCTAAAGCCATGAAATGTACTGATTTAGTTTATTATAAAATGATGAAAATAATGTAAAAGTTAAAGTGGAAGAGTTGAATGAAAGTCACTCCAGACCGTGTCACTACAGGAGAGTAGATCTGACCTGAGAGGAGTTTGTAACATTAGAAAATGGATTAAATGTGTTTCTATTGTTGGAGTTAAATTAAGGAACAATATGAATATACATTTTAAAACATGTAATTTCCTTTTTGTTTTGAAAACAGATATTTTCTGAGGTGTTTTCTTTTTGGTAGGTGGATTAATTGATAAGAATGTGGGCGGAGCCTGAGACCATTGACTGTCTTTTTTCTGTCTATATTATTTATATTTACTGTTTTATATGATGACTGAATAAAACGTCTTCTATAAATCTACTTTAATAATAAACGGAACATGAAGTGACAAGTGAAGCATGTTGAGGAGGAGATCAGTTCAACAGTCATAGAGTTTATTCTGATTATAGACATTATCAACATTTTAGTAACAAGCAGTTTGACTTTTATTTCCATTATTACATCTGACTGTATAAACATCTTATTTATAATTTTCAGTCCCTTGAATCAGATGATCTGATGCTGCGACTCAACATATTCAACAGTGACTGGAGCTGAACGCAGCGTCATGAGTCAGATCAGTTTGGATCTGAGTTACGTTGATGTTTATGGCTCATTGTTGAACTTTGACCTTTTGTCACTTCCTGGTTGAGTATCAGCACTGGACCAATCAGATCAAGTGTCATCAGTATTTAACAAACAACAGGTTATTTTACAAGGAAGACATTTTTCTCTGTGTGTGGTCCACGATGTGATTCATGATACTTCATCAATGTTCACGTTCGGGCTGATTATTATTAAACCCACTGTGCCATGAATAAAGCAGCACAGTTCTCTGTTTGTCTGGACACTCACACTTCATCCATCTCCGGAGGTTCCTCATGACAGCTGAGAGAAAATCCTCAGGTGACAAACGAAGACGGAGATCTCCATGTTTGTTTCTTCATGAACAGTGTCACATGACTGAAGGACAGAGTGACTGTGAGAGAAAGTAAAGAACCGTGGTAACGTTTGAATCTGTTCATGTGGAACCATGATTCAAGATGAAACTAAATTTGTACAAAAGTTTTTCAACATGTTGAATTCATCTGTTTTAGTTTTTTAACTTGAGAAACTCATAAAGTCTCAAACCTATTGGCCCCTTTACAAAAGCCTCCCAGCATTTAACAAGTACAAATAAGGACATGGAACGCAGCCCTTCACTAACTGACAGGAACAGTGACGGACTCACATCTGGTTCTTAATCAAACAAACAGTCACTCTGACGTTACAGCAGCAAACAGACACACGGCTCCGGTCTCTACTGAGGACGTCTGTGGACAAACCACAACAACAAGTGACTCAAGGAGCTGAATCTGAGGACGTGTGTTTGACCTACATCTGCTCAGAGAGAGAGAGAGAGAGAGACAGAGAGAGAGAGACAGAGAGAGAGACAGAGAGAGAGACAGAGAGAGAGAGACAGAGAGAGAGACACAGAGAGAGAGACAGAGAGACTTACTGAAGCAGATATAGAAACAGATGTGACAACAGAAAACCAGAGTAACACATCTGCTTAATGCAGTTCACCTCTATCAAAACACACACACACACACACACACACACACACACACACACACACACCATAGTAATAAGGCACAAACACTGGACCACATTCCAATAATAGACGTACATACATTCCACACATTCCCATAATAATCTAATCAAAGAAACTGTTGAACTCTTGCTCAAATGAATCTGAGTTCTTCCTCAGAAACCTGATTCCTGGGATTTAACCTTCAAACATGTTGTGAACAAACGGAGGTTTTCTGAAGGAGGAAACTACACGTCTGATTTGATTCTTAAAAAGATGAAAGTCAAAGTTCCTGAAAAGTAAATCTGAGGAAGGAGAAGTTGATTTTCCTCAAAGTTGCAGCTGGAACTGAAGTGAAACCATGAGACGTTCAAACATCCAGCGTTCTGACTGATTCACACCGGAGCGACACGCTCTCCAACATCACCTCAGAAACACGGTCAGTCATCGATCTGTGATCTGACCCGCTGTGCATCGCACTGTCATCATGACTCTTCATGTGTCTGAGCATCAACAGTCAAACCATGTGACTGGTTTCTGTAGAGAAAGTGCCTCAACATTATACTGCAGATTCATTCCTATAAATACTCTGAGATAAATAAAAGATCTGGATTTCTGTATTTTCATCAAGTGTTGTTAGCAATGCTATGCTAATGCTATTATACAGTGTGTTACAATTAGAAAAAAACACAGCAAGATTTGAATGAGGGTTTGTTCCAAAACACAGAATCAGCCTCGTCTCCAGTGGAAGAAACGATTCACTTCAACAGCTGGAAACATCTGGACTTTATATGATGAACTTCATTCATTTTAAATTTAAAGCATTTTGGCCAAAAACCTCTTCAACTCCTGCTGCTCACTGACTTCATGCAAACTGAGCCTCTCCAGTGCATTTTAATCTGTGGCCTGCATCATACACACATGTACATATGTGTATGTAATATATATATATCATATAGAAACAGTCATTAAGTCGAGATTAAAAAAGCAACAGCCTCATTGACAAAGTGACAGGACGACTCAGTGACTTCATTAGAAAAGCCTGATTAGATCCAGAGTTTCCCGCCCTCGTTATCGTCTCTCTTCACTAAATATAGAAGCTCCGTCCTAAATAAAAAACTTCGAACAGTCGAGGGGATTATAACATTATTAATACATATTCACATGGCTCTCAGTACGCTCGTTAGTAGAAAAGGACATCAGCTTTACAACATGTGACAGACACACCTTTAAGACAGACACACCTTTAAGACAGACACGCCTGGTGGGCCACGGTGGTATTGCAAGTGGGCCGACTAATCATTTTCAAAACAGAACAATTTGATGAAAAGATGTAAATAAAAAAAACATAATTAATGTTTTTAAATGTTTTAAACAAAAGGATCTTTAAACGATATTCAAAGTGTTCCTTCGGTCCGTCACTGTGATGAGACGGCGGCAGGAACCTTCATGTTGTGGCTGCTGGACCTCATCACACACTTCTGTCTCAGTCCGAGTCAAACTGGAGACACAGTGAGCTCTGAGGACATTATTCGTCTTCTGTGTCAGGACCAGGTCGGACATTTGAGAGATTCTGGTGGATCCTGAGCTGGAACCTCTGGTCTAATGTGTGTGTGTTTTCAGGCTGATCTGAGATCAGCTGATTCCTCACTGTAGCAGCTCTGAGAGGAAGCTGTTCATCCTACACCACTAACCAACATCCAGTTTTCACAGGTTGGTTTTACTGTTACCATGGTTACTAACAGCTTCTCTCTCTCTTTCTTCTCCTCTCACTCAATCTCCCTCGCTCGCTCTCTCCGTAGCTAACAGCAGTGATATGCACAGTGACAGGTGGAGCTGTAAGCCTGGGGGGTGGGGGGGTGGACAGTGTGTGTGTGTGTGTGTGTGTGTGTGTGTGCTGCGTCTGCTGCAGCCAATCAGGAGGAGCCTGTGTTTGAAGTGCGGGTGTAGCTCTGGTGGAGGTGAAGGATGTGAGGATTACATTACACTTTCATCTACGCCTGCCAGTGTCACCTGACACTTGTCCTCTGATACTGACAGAAAAGATGAACTCACTTGTTTTTTTAAAATTCAATCCTGCAATGTGAAAGTATGGTGTTTGTAATTTTAATGAAGTATAACTAAATGAATTTACTGTTAAAATATTTGAATGAGGAAATGTCTAATTTAAAGAGTGGATGCATTTTATTTTGAAAATAATGGGATTTTCTTTTGTTTCTTTAAAGGTTATCAACCTAACTAACACTACTAACCAGTCACTCATTATTAAACTAAACTGGACTGGAGAATAAAACCTGACTTTTCTTTTGAAATTTGATTCTGTACTTTTATTTATTTTAACATCTTGTGATTTATTTATTATGATGCATTTCATCATCTGTCCTGTACAACACATTGAAACCGCTGATCTCTGTAGCCTCTCATTTTCCACTGGGACTCAGTGGTTTCACTCAATATCACAGACCAGAAGAATACAACTATTATTAATCATTAATAAAATGTAACTACTATTGTTTATTATTTATTGTCAACTATTATTATTATTACGAAACCCTGGGAGATAAATAAAGTATCTATCTATCTAGAAAGAGTGGAACACATCAGAGCTCAGGTGTGTGTGAGACATGAAGGTTCAATGAGTGGAGCTGATTTAAACCAGAATCAGCTCCTCTTGTTTCCTCTAAGTGTCAGGAAACATGGTCACAGTCTCAGAACATGATGATGTCACAGTGAAGTTGACCTTTGACCTTTTGGATGTCAAATGTCTTCACTTCATTTGATCCTTATAAACATTTGAGTTAAATTGAGTTAGAGTGAATGAATTCATGAGTTACAGCTGGAAACCTGTTTTGTGAGGTCACAGTTGACCTTTGACCTTTGACCACCAAATTCTAATCAGTTCATCCTTGAGTCCCAGTGAATGTTTGAGCCAAATTTAAATCTGGCCCGGAAAAAATAACATTTAAGTGAATGTGTGCAGTTCTGACGACTGACCACCAGAGGCAGCAACAGTCTGTCTGGACCTGAGAGAAACAAGAGGCTCAGTGATGGACAGAACAAAGAGCCTGCTCACACAGAGGGGGGGGGGGGGGGTGAGATGGGGAGAGAGGGGGGAGAGAGGGAGAGAGAGGGGAGTGAAGGGGTGAGACAGTATGAGACAGAGACAGAGCAGCACACATGAAGCCACAGACTCGTCTCATTCCCTCAGTCTTGTCGTGGTCTCCGTGGTTACTACACATGAAAGATGGAATAAAAAAATCCTGCCTTGCTGCCGGCCTGCTGCTGTGGTTACACGTGAGTAACGGTCACCGTGGATACGGCACTGTGCCTCCCCTGCTCGCTCTGCACGAGTCCCTTTGAACTGAGAGTGATGAAGACACAGAGGAGCTGCAGACTGATGCTTTCTATATATTTCACTACACTGAGCTTGAACAGCTTCATGTCCCGGGACTCGACATGACGGAGGATCACACACTGGTGGAAAAATCTGAAATTTCCACTTTAAACTCCCAATATTTCAAGAAAAACTGTCCTAAAATTATGAGAATTAAAAATGTAATTTTTGAGTTCTGAGGTTCTGAGGTTGGATCCACTGTGACATCATTAATAGAAACGTGTGATTGGGTAAAATGACTGATGTTCTGTGATCTGCTGTTGTTGTGCCCCCCCCGCTGGGCCCCAGTCTGCAGCTTCAGTTTAATGAGTCTTAACTGTGAAGTTAACAGTGACCCTAAAGGTCAGAGGTCACACAGAGGAGAGACTTTCTGGCCTCTTGACCCTTTGTGCTCTCGCTCTAATTGCCACCTGCAGAGAGAGAGAAGCAGCTTCACCTGGTTTCCCTCCTCTTTAGAAACATTGGTTCTAGTTCAGTTCAGGGACATTATGAATATTATCAACAACATTAACGAGGAAAAATTACAAAAATAAATGATGATGTCGAAAACATTTAGAAATGTGGAACGGCTTGTTGAAGCAGACGGCGAGGTGTGATTGAAAAATAAAGGTTTTGTTTTGTTTATTTATTTTATCCTTTAATATCTTGTTTAGGTCGTCAAGCCTGATTAATATGTTGTTGTTTGTTTACTGTGACTCAATGTGTGAACTTTGACCTGTGTTTATTGGGTTGTCTCCTGGTTATTTTTGATTTGGTCAATAAAGAAAAAAGATTATTGTGTCACTGGTCGCTGCGTCAGTAAACGGAGGTGCTGGGAGGAAAATGAATTAAATATCACTTTATGAGAGAAAGAGAAATATAATATTATCAGAGAAACCCAGCTACACTCAGACTGTCCATCAGGTGCCACTCCTGACCTTTGACCTGCCTGTGTCGCTGTGCAGATCAGTAACATGGTACTTTGCTAATTAAACAGAATGTGATGAGCAAAGCATCATGGGTGATATGATGACATCATATTGCACTTTGACTCCCAGCACACTGAAGTTTAACCCTTGCTGGTCTGGAGCTGCTCTGACTGAGCTCTAATGAGATGATGATGATGATGATGATGATGATGATGATGTAATGTCCTTAATGAAAGAGTGGAAGTGTTGCAGGGAAACAGCTGCTGAGAGTGTGAGTGTCTACAATAAGAGGAGGTGTTTGATGGACAGGTACAGGGGGGGGGGGGGGTTACTGTTAGTGAACAGTAATGTCAGTCTAAATGCGCCACTGTGTTCCTCAGACTAGACACAGAAGTGTTGTGATGTGTGACTCTGGGTCTGCAGGACACTGAGCTCTGACGCTTGGCTCTACGACACTTGCTGTTGTGGCGGCGTGGTGGCGGGGAGGCGCTCTGTGATCCAGCCGGTCACCTCCTTCAGCACGGACTCGGCCACCTCCGGCAGGTCGTGGTGGAGGGCGTGGTAACCGCCCTCATACACCTGGACAGACATTCAGAACAACAAGAGAGAGTCAGACAGACTGGAGCCGGCTCTGTCTTCAAACATCCAACCACAGCCACCTCCTCCGTATCCCTCCTCCACTCAGACTAGTTCCAGGTCACATCCTGTTCATCCAGAGTCTCAGATAATATGAACATCTGTGTGAAATCTGTGTGTGAAGTCTTGAGTAATGGCTAGGTCACACTGACCTTGACCGCTGACCTCTGACCCCCAAAGTGGTCAAAGGTCAGAGGTCAGATCATCCTTGAGTCCCGGTGAACGTTTTACTAAATCTGAAGACGTTGTGTCAATGTGTTACTGAGACATCGTATCAGACAACCTGAAAACAAAATGGCTGCTGCTCTGACTGTCGCCGGTGTGGAGGCATAGAAAGGCCACTGATGCATCATGGGAGTTTGGTTTGATTTATTTATCAAACAAACAAAGGAACAAAAGGATCATGTTTCCTGTTCTGGTAAAAACCATCGGCCCACCCAAGTGCATGCTGGTCCTAAACCAGTCCACCTCCATAACTAACCTCATGAGCTCAGAGCGTTAAACAAAATACTAGTTAACCAGATTAACTAAGATAAAGAAACTAACCACTGACAAAAGAGAAAATCATCAAAGGAAAGACAGAAATCTGAACTCAGAACTCAGTGGGTTCAGGAGACAAACTCACACTGAGCTGAACAGGAAACATGATTCTGTGAAGAACCATGTGACATCACTTCCTTCTTTACAGACACATCCTTCTGCAGAGGAAGAGTCTATGGCAGTTAAACAGTCTGTCAGTGAACGCAGCCTGTTTGTGCAATCACAGTCACTCCTGTCTCCAGAGAAATGAGCTGAGCAGAGAATTCAACGTCTCCGACCTCAAACTGAAGCAACTTCCCAACATTGAGCTCAGGTTTTCTTCAGTGTGACACTTTCATTCTGAGAGTAACAGACAGTGAGAACACAGTGAAGCTGCTTGATGCCATTTCACTGTGTTCCCCAGATACCTTACATCATGCTCCTGCTTCTTCTGGCCCAGGATACGTCCCAGTTCCACGGCCCGAGTCTGGCCCGAGTCTGGCCCAAGTCTGGCCCAAGTCTGGCCCACATACAGCGCAATGGTCAAATGCTACTTCCACATTTGGACCAATTCTGGCGCAAACACAGAAAATCTTCCAGCTATCAGTGAACACCAGAGGATAACAGCTGGAATCTGCCCAGATGTGGGAGTGAACACTGAACGTGTTTGTGTTGTGTTCTCTTCAGCTGCAGTGTGTTGAGCTTCAGGGCCACCGTACTTTTCAATAAGGATAAAAAACCCATAAAAGTCAGTCAGACAAAATTCCCTGTGAACAAACCGCCCCCACCTTGAGTTTCTTGTCGGAGCTGGCGGCCTTCTCGTACATCATCTTGGAGCCTCTGATGTCACAGAGCTTGTCAGCGTCGCCGTGCAGCAGCAGGAAGGGCCAGCTGATGGACGGGATCTCCCGCTCGATGCGAGCCGCGGCCCCCATCAGCTGCATGCCGAACGACACCCGCACCCCGCCGTGGAAGTTCAGCTCATCAGCGTCATAAGCCTCCACCTGGGCGGAGACACAGGGACTTGTTTTACATTAAACCATCAGCTGTTCAGGAGGTCGACTCTCCCTCCTACAGTCAATGTTTTTCTATTGCTTTTTCATGTAACCATAGCAACCACTGTGTATTTGTGACACGTAGACAGCGGTATTGTACGGCCTGGATTTTTGTGTGGTTATATTAACAAGCCTTCTGCTGTCTGCTGGGCTCGTCTGCTCCTGATCGTCTTCCTGTGAACTGAAACAGTTTTCCAGTGAAGACCTTGAATGTTTTGGAGCCAGTTCTTGTCTTTGAGTCGTTGTGGTCACCGGCTGTTGTTTAAATTTTAGTTGAATTCTGACTTTCTATCTTGAAAATCAGTTTATTATTGTTAATGATTTATTTCTCTTTAATCACTCATTTTCATTGTGTGTTGAACTAATGGTTCCACATCGTGCGTCACTGTGGACAGTTAATGACATGTAAAAATATTAGAGATGTATTGTTTGTGTGTCAGGTCATATTTAGTCATTCATATCTGATTTATGTCATTAGACATGTGTTAGAGGATACTGCAGGTTATATCAGTAAATCACATTAAAGCTTTATTTATACTTTTGTGTTCAGGAGTTTAACTGTTCAACCTTTTTCAGTAATTCACAACTATTGGAAAACTTTATCACAACAGTCACAACTTTAAGTTGTGAAACAACAGCGACACAGATGTAAATGACTTTTTATCGGACTTGCTGGTCTCTGTCTCTGTCAGCGTCTTCTTCTTCTGCTGTTAACTACTGTGACTTTTTTCTTCTTCACTGAGTCTATTGTGTGTTTATTGTAAGTGATGTGGAAGCAGATGAAGCAGGATGTGGGATCCTACTGTTACAGCATGTTATAACCACACAACCACACAACTACACAAACCACACAACTACACAAACCACACAACTACACAACACGTTCACAGGTTCAAACACAATGGAGCTCAGAGCGACGGTGTGTGTTTGTCTCTCCTGTGGTTCAGCTCGAGGTTACACAAGAAATATGAGTCCAATATAAACACACACTACATGCACCTGTTTGTATAATTATAAATAACAATGCAACCCACCCAGGGTCTCTCACACACACACACACACACACACACACACACACACTTGGCCAGACAACAAAACCCTTGAGGTTGGAAAAGGTTCAAAGTATCTATAGAGGGTTTTTCATCATGGGACTGTCCAACAAAACACACACACACACGCACGCTAGCACACATACACACACACACACACACACACACGCACGCACGCACACACACACACACACACACACACACACACACACACACACACACACACACACACACATACATACATAAAACACACATGCAAATTTCCTCCCTGAGACCTTGAAAATTCTATTTTCTGCTACAGCCACAATCACAGATAACAATACAGCTCAACACCTCAACACACACACACACACACCACACACACACACACACACATCCTCACCTTTGTCTTGTCCCTTGAGACCCACTTAGACTCAATGGAGCCCAGAGTGAGGCTGGGTAACATGTGGTTCAGGACCTTCGCCAGGAAAACCTGCAAACAACCAAAAACAAAACCTTCTGTTTTCCTTCCGTCGTGAGGTGCAGAGTGAGATGACTCAGTCCTGGACGTGAGGAAGGACAGGGGAAAGAGGAGAGAGAGAACGAGCGGATGAAGTGATCATGTGATACCTTGAATGGCGTGGCGGAGTCCGGGTTCATCTGGACCATCGGTGCGATCAGAACCACTCCAGCAAAATCACTGGGCCGCTCACTCGCCGTCAGGATGGAGATCGCTCCGCCCTGAGGGGAGAGAAGAAGATTACATTTCATTTTCTCAAATGAGAATCTGACATTTAAAAGTTTTCAAACTTGTGTTTCAATCAAATGATCAAAGGTCAAATTAAGGTCACGTTAAGGTCACGTTAAGGTCTTGATTACGTCACGTTTAGGTCATGATTAGGTCACGATTAGGTCATATTTAGGTCATGTTTAGGTCATGTTTAGGTCATGTTTAGGTCATGTTTAGGTCATGTTTAGGTCATATTTAGGTCATATTTAGGTCATGTTTAGGTCATGATTAGGTCATGATTAGGTCATGATTACGTCATGTTTAGATCATGTTTAGGTCATATTTAGGTTATATTTAGGTCATGTTTAGGTCATGTTTAGGTCATGTTTAGGTCATGTTTAGGTCATGATTAGGTCATGATTAGGTCATGTTTAGGTCATGTTTAGGTCATGTTTAGGTCATGTTTAGGTCATATTTAGGTCATGTTTAGGTCATGTTTAGGTCATGATTAGGTCATGATTAGGTCATGTTTAGGTCATGTTTAGGTCATATTTAGGTCATGTTTAGGTCATGTTTAGGTCATATTTAGGTCATGATTAGGTCATGATTACGTCATGTTTAGGTCATGTTTAGGTCATGTTTAGGTCATGTTTAGGTCATGTTTAGGTCATGTTTAGGTCATATTTAGGTCATATTTAGGTCATGTTTAGGTCATGTTTAGGTCATATTTAGGTCATGTTTAGGTCATGTTTAGGTCATGTTTAGGTCATGTTTAGGTCATGTTTAGGTCATATTTAGGTCATATTTAGGTCATGTTTAGGTCATGTTTAGGTCATATTTAGGTCATGTTTAGGTCATGTTTAGGTCATGTTTAGGTCATGTTTAGGTCATGTTTAGGTCACTGTTGAGCAGCTAGATGCTCAGTGCAGGAGCTGGAGATGTTTATTTCACCAACAGATAAAAGACATGGTTCCAGAACACGGCACATCATTAATACACAAAAATAAAAATCTCAATGAAACACATTGTACTTGAGAAGTTTGTGAAAGTAACTCTTGAGCTGTTAATTTATAATAATTGGTGTAATGTGCTTCGATCTTTGCTTTGTAAGGTTTTCACTCCAGTTCAGATCAGATTTGACTGAATGCTTAGAAGAAGAACCTCAGACTGACACTTTTATCATCTAATGATGCTGTAACATCCATCCAAAAATACAGACAATACTCTGATTTGTTCTCGGCCTTGGTGGAGGTCTGTGCTCTCTGACTGCTCCACTACTTTCTGTGTTGATAAAACAAGGCTTCATGATTCCAGCCTCACGTTAAACACGAGGAGTCGAGCCGACACTGAAGGAGGACACAGGTAGAATGTGTTTGATTCTCTCCATCTTCAAAAGGTGAAAGCAGCGAGAGGTTAGGACTGAAGGATCCACTGTCCCAGACTGATGATGGAGAATCACCAGGACGATAAATAATAGAAGGATTTAAAGTTTAAACAACACAAATTAAAACAGCTTGAGGAGTTAAAATGGAGGGGTACGTAACAGAGTGGGAAGGTCTTAGTAAAGTAGGTGAGAGGTTCTGATGCTTGAAGCAGTGGGAAACTACTCAGAGGTCAAGACCGACATAAAACAATCTGTCTTTTGTTTAGACTGGCGTGAGTTTCCTCCCTGCTCTTTTGTTGCTGCTGCTCTGCACAGACTGGACAGAAATGTGAAAGTGAACGCGCAGCTCTTTGGGCACAATGCGCACTGTGTGGCTGCAGCAGGCGGCCGCACTAGGCCACGCCTCTGCTCCCATGGCGACATTTGGGACTGTGGTTTAAAGCCTGTGATGTAAGGCCACGATCGTTAGCAGCTCTGTGGCAGACAACACTCAAATCCATTAGACATGGTTCACTTTGGGGTGGTTCCTCTTCTCATACACAACCAGTGCAGGTTCACACACACACACACACACACACACACACACACACACACACACACACACACACACACACACACACACACACACACACTGATTCTTCATGGGTTAATCTGTGCCTCTCTCTCCTTTTCTGGAGACTAATTGGCTTCAACTTTGTTTATGTGAGCGTTCTTTGTCCCTGGTGTGAATATTCATCAGGCTGCAGCCAATGACGAAGCGGCTTCATGAAAAGAGGCTCGAAGCAGCGAAAGACAAAACATTTCCCACCAGAAAATCTCACATTTTCTAAAGACACAGGAACACACTGACACACTGCAGCCCACGCAAACACACACAGTCCAATCCAACACGCACTCAAAGACGAGTTTCCACTGAAACATCAGAGTAAACACCACGACACCACGACACCGAAACAAAACCTCTGCACAAACAGCTGATCAACACACTTACATGACTGACTCACACACATTCAGTCCAGTGATAGAGAGATGAGTGTGAACAGAAGAGAGGGAGGGCTGAGACAGGAGCTCGTTAAGAAGCTGATTCCTCCTCATTTGGAGGATGAATACTGCTTCTGTTTCCTGGCCGGACTGAACCGTCAGAAACTGCCCGAGGAGCTAAAATACTCACATTATATGAACTACACAGCCGTCATCCTGACACTGCAACATCTATATATGAAACACATGATCATTATACAAACCAGGCCGCTGTATAATGGACCTTATTTAGACTAAATGGATAACGGACACACATTATAGAGACCAAAGAGCTGATAAACGGACTGAAAATAAAGGAAAATATGTTCGAGGTCAGGTCGTACATCATTCAGGTCGTACAATGTCCAGAAAAGGCTGAATCAGAGGACTGGGCTGGTTTTAGTTAGAAATGTGTCACTGATGATGTGAAGTCAGATTGTTAAAGAGCTTCTCTGTTCCAGTCCTCCTACTGAGTAAGATTTATGTTCAATAAAAACTTCACTTCACTGATTCATAAAAGGACAAAAAGGAAAAATGAGAACTATGTAACAGAACATACAAAATGAAACGGGGTTGAGAGCAGAATGAGAGTGAAGAGGAATGGATGCAGGGAGAGATGGAGGGATAAAGAGCTGAACAAACAAAGGTGAAGAACCGTTACATAAAACTCTGGCACTGAGGAAGGAGGACGAACCACCTGAGCCAGAAACACTGACGATGACGAAGGACGAGAGAAATGAGGAAGAGTGGGGAGGAGCCGGAGCTGGACGGGCCGCTGCACTTCACCTGTGACTCACACTGAACTGACACATCAATGTTAGCTCACAGTTTCACTCCCTCATCCAAATATAGACACGCTGATTCTTCTTTAGGAAATCATCAAATAATTCTTCACTTCATCCTGCAGCACTTTCACAATTACAGCCTCCATCCATCAATCATCCATCCATCATTCATCCATCAATCATCCATCCATCAATTCATCCATCCATCCATCAATTCATCCATCCATCCATCCATCAATCATCCATCCATCAATTCATCCATCCATCCATCCATCAATCATCCATCCATCAATCATCCATCCATCAATCATCCATCAATTCATACATCCATCAATTCATCCATCCATCCATCCATCAATCATCCATCCATCAATTCATCCATTAATTCATCCATCCATCAATTCATCCATTAATTCATCCATCCATCAATTCATCCATCCATCCATCAATTCATCCATCCATCCATCCATCAATCATCCATCCATCCATTAATTCATCCATCCATCAATTCATCCATCCATCCATCAATTCATACATCCATCCATCAATTCATCCATCCATCCATCAATTCATCCATCCATCATCATCCATCCATCAATCATCCATCCATCAATTCATCCATCAATCATCCATCCATCCATCCATCAATCATCCATCCATCAATTCATCCATCCATCCATCAATTCATCCATCCATCCATCAATTCATCCATCCATCCATCCATCAATCATCCATCCATCCATCAATTCATACATCCATCCATCCATCAATCATCCATCCATCAATTCATACATCCATCCATCAATTCATCCATCCATCCATCAATTCATCCATCAATTCATCCATCCATCAATCATCCATCATCAATCATCCATCCATCCATTCATCCATCAATCATCCATCCATCCATCAATTCATACATCCATCCATCAATTCATCCATCCATCCATCAATTCATCCATCAATCATCCATCCATCCATCCATCCATCCATCCATCCATCCATCCATCAATTCATCCATCCATCATCATCAATCATCCATCCATCCATCCATCAATTCATCCATCCATCAATCATCCATCCATCCATTCATCCATCAATCATGCATCAATCATCCATCCATCAATCATCCATCCATCAATTCATCCATCCATCAATTCATCCATCCATCAATCATCCATCCATTAATTCATCCATCCATCAATTCATCCATCCATCAATCATCCATCCATCAATCATCCATCCATTAATTCATCCATCCATCATCATCCATCAATTCATCCATCAATCATCCATCCATCCATCAATCATCCATCCATCAATCATCCATCCATTAATTCATCCATCCATCATCATCCATCAATTCATCCATCAATCATCCATCCATCCATCAATTCATACATCCATCCATCAATTCATACATCCATCCATCAATCATCCATCCATCCATCAATTCATCCATCAATTCATCCATCAATCATCCATCCATCCATCAATCATCCATCCATCCATCCATCAATCATCCATCCATCAATCATCCATCCATCAATCATCCATCCATTAATTCATCCATCCATCATCATCCATCCGTCCATCATCACACGCTCACCCTGACAGTGCTGAGAGCTGAGGTCAGCAGGTCTCCATTGATCCACTGTGTAACTGTAAGTTGTATAAATAGAGTGAATAGAGTGTGTGTGTGTGGAGCAGCTGCAGCTGCAGCGATGAGTCTCAATGATCATGAATAATCAATAACTGTTCACTATAGAACAAACTACTGACTGTGTTTCCTAGTGAATGAAGGAAGAAGGGAGTCGTAATATTTACCATCTTATTCTAACGTGTTGCTTCCGTTTTCTAACCGGCGGTAACACGACGCGTTTCTGACACTGACGACAGCGTCGGTAATTTTCAGGTTTTAAACCAAAGTATTGGACACATCAACATTTTAACCTGATGCTGATGGAAGATTCAGGATACAGAGTCTAATACCAATGAATGTCCATCTCCATCCATCTGACAGATGTTCAGATATTTCACTGAAGGAGCGACCTTTGACCTGCTGCTTCAAATGTCAGCTGATCACCACAGTGAGCGAGCTTCCTCCTCTGAACACCTTTAATATCTGCAAAGTCATAATAACAAGAGGCTGAAAACACCTGATTAAACCTGACAGCATGAGGTCATCATCAGGGATCTGAACAAAATAAAAATTTAAGATCCATAAAAATAAATGAATG
>NC_079372.1:28614350-28624350 GCF_021018895.1 Seriola aureovittata
ACTGACTCCACATCTTCTGTTATTACAGTAGAGACGAATGAACAGGTGAAAGTGTTTGAAAGGCTTAAAGAAATATCCAATGACAGAGCAGCAGCCCTCTGCACACGGCACGTCTGACTTCATGATCATTGAGGAGGAACTTGTACGTGTTGCTCTTCGTGGCCGTGAATGTGAATCCCATGATTGGATAAATCAGGGAGCGTCTCGTTGTTGTTATCATTATCAGTTTCACTGTTATCTGTGTTTTCTTGTTATTTTCTCGTTTCCTCTTCTCTCTTTGATTTAAACTGACATGATGATGTCACGTTTACCCGAGCGGACCAGGAAGAGAAGCTGCTGATGGGAATCCAAATAAATAAACACACCAACAACATAAACCCAGCAGACACTGATCCACTGCGCTGTTTGTCTCCCGCTCCGTGCTCAGAGTCAAACCAGGCAGCTCCACAGGATTCATAAAGTATGTCAAAAATCTAATAAAATAAAATTAAAAAATAAAACATTAAATTTAAAAAAAAAAAAAGCTCTCCCATATCAACCCACGGGCCGGATGTGATGTTCAATCGGGCCGGGTCTGGCCCGCGGGCCGTAACCATGGCATTCCTGATCTATATGTTTGTGCAAATCATGAACAAACACGACATTCTTCCTGATGATGAGCTCCGGGTGAAGCTGCTCAGTTGTAGGAGAAAGAATCTCTGCATTGATGAATTCAGAGACTTTGAAGCAGGAATCTAATTAAATGTCAAACCTCCATTATGATCCTATAATGTAATGAGAAGACAAACATGATTAGTGCAGCATTCGGCTGCTGCTGTCGACTCTCACAAACAATCCATGATCAATGTTTCTCCACCGCCGGATGATGAAATGTCAGAGCTGGTTCTTTACATCCACACTGTTCAAGATTTACACTAGTCAGAGGAGGAAACCTGCAGTCTCTGCAAGACCTAGAAGTAAATCTGTGTGTGTGTGTGTGTGTGTGTGTGTGTGTGTGTGTGTGTGTGTGTCTACAGGGGCTTGTTCCAGTTCAGTATTTTCCATTAACAGTGTGACATTTCTCGGTGAGCCTGTGAACAAACTGCTCCTCCGTGTGCTGCCTGAGTCTCCTCATCACTCACTCCTTCTTTTATCATGTCGTCTCTTCATTCACGTTCACCTCTGTAAATATTTCCACATTTACAGCTGAGACTCTGCTCTGTCTCTCTGTTACTCAGAGTTAGTCAACATGTTCTCTGCAGCACAGTCACATGACTTCACACATTCCTGTTGTATCTAAGACCTGCCCTGTACAAACACACAGCCTCACAGCCGCTGAGCCGTTCCCTCATTAGCACCAAGCTAACAGCTAAGTGTTTTGCCCCTGTTTCTTTTCCTCCTCTCGTTTCATTCAGCAAAAACAAACGATGAAACAGGAGCAGCTTCTCTAAATATGGACTGAAAACACACAGAACATTCTTCTTGATGAGAACAGACTCAGAGTCGACAGCTGCTGCAGCAGGACTGAGCATTAGCTCAGACACAACACTAACATGCTGACGTTTAGCAGGTAGGCTAACATGTTTAGCATCTTTGCTAATTACGCTAAACCCAAAACAGAGCCGACGCTGATGGAAATGTTTTCCAGAAAATACTGATGAGTCAGAGTTCATCCTCTGGGAAACCTTAACGTTCCTTTAATGTTCCCGCCAATATTTGAGGAAATATTTAGAGCGATTGATCGATCGACCGACAGTCCTCCCCCAACCCGAACAACCATCGAGCCTCTGATTGGACCCTGAGGAGCATCTCCTCAAACAGTGCCCCTACGGCAGCAGGTGTACTGGACCTCAGTTGTCATGGTTACAATAATAAACACACAGGCTTTACAGAGAGTGGTGTACCTACCTTTGTCACCAAGGTTACTATAGTAACGGTCATGGCTTGGTTAGGTTAAGGAAAAGATGGTGATTTGGGTTAAAATAAGCACTTCCTCAACATTAGACAATCTCTGTTGTCATGGTTACAATAACAACAACGAACTGTCAGGGATAACAGAAAGAAACCAGGCATCGAACACACCGCTCTCCTGTGCCACATCCACCACCTCCTCCTGACGTGGACTCTCTTTATTCTACGTCACCGACACCTTCCCCTTCGCTCCCGTCATCATTACTACGACCACTAGATGTCGCCTAGCAACAGAACCGAACTATGATGTCATAACAACCTGCTGACAGACGAGCTGTGGGCTGGTTTGTTACAGGAGGACAGACTCACAGTCATATGCTACTAGCTAAGCTAAAAACAAGACTCAACAACAAACCAACATTCACAAACTTTGTTCCCGTCTTACACATCTCTAACATCTGTAAGATCACACACACACACACACACACACACACACACAGAGCCATGTACCACCAGGCCTAACTGATTGTGTCTCCCAGGCTTCGTCCTCAGTCAGCAGGATGTTCTCAGAGGAGCAGTCTGGTTTTCTGTGAAGATGTGAACTGACTAACACCCAGCAGCCCTGAGCGTGGGTGTACATGTATGTGTGCATTAACGCAGTGTAAGGTGTGTGTTTGTGACTCACCGTGGTCGTGTGCGAACACCAGCAGGGACAGCTCCTTCAGTCTCTGTGCGACCTCATCGTACGGCCCACAATGCTCCCCGGCCCCGTGGGCCACGAACACCAGAGCCCTGAGGGAGGGAGATAAAGTTTATTCAAGTTTTCATAGATGCAGACCTGGTCTCTCTCTCCGTCTCTCTCTCACCCAGAGACAAACCAACAGATCATGTCTGTGTTGTGTTTCCTCCACCAGCTGATAGAGATGGAGCAACTGATGGAGAGGAGGTGAGCTTAAAGCAGGAAGATTCCCATTGGACGTTGACTGGTCCTGTACATATACGTATACACATGTATACGTATATGTGTGTGTGTGTATATATATATATATATATATATATAAATACATACACAATAAAGGTTCTGTATAATATATGTGTTCCTGAGTGACGGAGATTAAAGAGACTGAGAGGGAGACGGACTGTGTTTTCAGAGACGGCAGCCATCATCTGTCTGTCTGTCTGTCTGTCTGTCTGTCTGTCTGTCTGTCTGTCTGTCTGTCTGTCTGTCTGTCTATCTGCCCCTCCCTCCCCTCCCTGCCCCTCCCTCCCCTGCCCCTCCCCCCCGACTCTAAATAGACTCTGAGGGAATCCAGTAAAACGCAGTGAGACCCATAAATACACTGCAAACAGCCAGGACTCTTCAGTCTGTTTATTCATACAAACTATGGTTCTCTGACAGCAGCCATTAAATATTCAGACAAACTCAGACTCAGTTTCCATCCCAGAGCTTTTTAAATGTGATTTAAATGTATTCACTTGAGAAATAAACACTTGAGGTCAAATATCCTGAAGTTTTACAGCCGGTTTGAGGCAGAACATTTTGTTGATGAGAACATTATCCAGTAAAATGACTCTTTATTTGCATGTTTCCTGCTGCAGAGTCGTGCGACCTGTGTTTACCTCAGCGCTGCTTACAGAGACGTGCACTTTATTCTGCATGTGTCTGCAGACTGTGGTCCAGCTGAATCTCCTCTCAGGTCAACTTGTGTCAGAGCAAAACAAAGCTGAGGTTTTCAGATGTTTAAAGTTTAATGTATGTGTGTGTGCATATACATATATATATATATATGTGTGTGTGTGTGTATGTGTGTGTGTATATGATGGGATCATGATTCCTAGTAAGAGGAGATTTGACTGAAATCACATGTTGCAGCAGTAAAAGTCTAAAGAGGAATTGTTTATGAAGCACTGTAAAGAGTCTTCATGCAGCAGTGGAGGTGCGTCACTGTTCATATGAGCCGTGATATTTACATTTCAGTTAGTGATAATATCCATGAGCTCTGTGCTGGCTCATCTGGACGATCGAGTCCAACAAGACCAGAAGCAGCTCAACATGTAAAATCATCCTGTTCATTCCACTTAATAAATCCATTGAAGGCAGAGAGACGGAGAGAGGAGGTGAAGAAGGTGTAAAGTGTATTCTTCTGAATGGAGGTTTCATTTCACGTTGGTTTGGTTAATGAATAAAATCAGCAGCAGCTCTGAGACGCTGCAGTGTTGTTTCTCTGAACAGCAGCAGCCTGAGCCTCAATCAGCAGCTGACAATCACAAATGTATTCAGCCACAGAGAAGAGGGAGCGGCGGGAAACGGGGGGGGGGGGGGTAAGAGCTTCATTAGCAAATCACTCCACTTTCACTTGCTGCTCTTTCCCTCCTTTCAGAAAGCTCTCGCCCCGGGCAGAAACTTCCTCTTCACTTGTTGGTTTGTGTCTGTGTGTGTGTGAGTGTGTGTGTGTGTGTGTGTGTGTGTGTGTGTGTGTCTGTGTGTGTGTGTGTGTGTGTGTGGTTGTGTGAAAGAGTGTCTTTGTGCAGACATAATGTGCAGCAGGGGTTTCATGGGGGTTTCATGGGGGTTTCATGGGGGTTTCATGGGGGTTTCATGGGGGTTTCATGGGGCTACTCTGGGCTCATTGAACAGACGACTGGAAGCTGAACAACTTGTCACTGACGAGCTGTGATGTGACATTTGTCATTTTCTGTCTCTTCCTCTGAGATCGTCTCCGTCCTCTAAACACCTCTCCGCTCGGCTCAGCCTCTCTCTCTCTTTTCTCCATCTTTGTTCTGCTGGTGAATTTCAGCTTTAAGTAGAAAGAAAAAAATCTAATAAAGTCAAACTATGTGGAGATATAAAGTCTGCACTTTCTGAAAGTTTGAAGGGTTTCATTACCCAGAGAATAATCTCATAACACTTCAAAGACTGAACAGAGTGTGCTTTGACTCAGCCACAGCGTCTGGCTCAGTCACTTCCCTCTGCACCGAGAGTCTGCGGAGGCTCAACAGGCGAACACTGCTCCTTCGACAGGCTGTGACAAGGAGGCATTTTACTACGTCACTCAGCCTCCTTCACCTGGAGACAGGTGCACAGCTCCCTGTGGAAACACTGGTTGACATGGCCGGTCTCATTCAGGTTCACTCTGAATGTGGAGCTGTCACAGAATGACGCTTCCCTTTGCGCCTCAAACACCGACGGGACTTCAGAGGTCGACAGTGACATCATCACCTGTCAGGAGGCGTCTGACTTCTACTCAGCTCTTCTGACGGCCGAGCGCTTCATCTGATTTTATTGTCCATTATGATTTTGGCTTCCAACTATGAAAACAAGGTAATGCCGGTGCCACGGGGACGACCATCCCTCCATCCACTTCCTGGTTATGTTCCGGCGCACAAAATCTGTTTTTTTATTTATTCATTTAATCATTTTTTGGCAGATCTTGATGTTAGCTTTACTTTCTACAAGCTGCTGCCTGGGTTGGTGTGTTGATCTTATTTATTTTGATCCAATTTATTTTTATTCATTTTTATATTATGGGCCTATATTTAATTGTATATATTTAGATATCATACATTATTTACTATTTTATTCATTTATCTAATTTTTCATCTAATTAGTTTTTCTGTCAAATTGTATTTAAAGTTGGAGAAAGTCGTCTGTTAAAAAGACAAAGTTCAATAAATGATGGTGTTTCCAAAGTCAATGAGTAATCGTGTTCAATAATCCAGATCTCAATATTGATTCAAATAATCACGATTATGATTTTGCATTAATGGAGCACAATGTCTCATCTCACCATCAGCTGCTAAAATTACCAACAAACAGAAACAGAAAAATAAATGACTTTATTCCTGTTAATCAACGTATCAATGAAGAAAGAAGTTTGATCACTAGATGTATTTGTCTCAAACAATAATGAAAGTGGAAGCAGTTACACATTAACACTTTATCCTCTGGTGTTGCTCCCTGCCTTTCATGCTGACTGTGCATTAATGATTATTGATATATTGATTATTACACTGAAGTATTTTAATCTTTTCATTAACTCTCTTCACTCTGTCTCTCCTGGGAACTGGAGACCCTCGTCTCTCCCACAGTGTTTCAGTGGCTGGAACAACATGGCTTCTAACCAGCCTTATTAAAACACAGAGCTGAGTCCTCCCTCTGTCTCCAGACAAGCACAGGCCCAAAACAAAGCCAGGACCATAATCCCCTTAATGCCACGCTGACTGACCCCAAGGTTATTTAGGTCCTCACCGACCTCAGCTCTGCTCACACGCCACGATCTGCACCTTCCACTGGGAAATGAAAATCTCAGGCATTTAACGCGTCCAGCTGATGTTCCACACGAACACACAACAGAATCCGTGCAGGATTATTCATCCTGTAGATCACCTGGATTCCAGGTAAACAGGCATTTTCCATGCAACACAGTGAGAAAAACACAGGTGTGATGAATAAGACTAATGATGGCTGAATTCCATTAAGCTACTTCTGTTTTGTTGAGGCCGGTTCTCTGTCACACTGTCAGGGCTTCCTGGGACACTTGAATATAACAGAGTCAGCAGTAATGTAACACCTGTGCCTTTCTTACTACGAGGCACAGGTGTTATACCACCTGACTGTCCTGTGGTGTTGCACCTGTTGGGGCAGGACAAGGTTTAATCTGACAGAGTGAGTGTGCAGGTCTAAATGAACTGACCACATGAACACTTGAACATAATTAGAACAGATGACAGAGTCACATCAGACCTTCCACTGTTCACTGGTTTCTATTTTTCAGTTCAGTATTTTTAAATCTTTTTTAAAGGCTGTGACATCACATCTCTGCGGGGAAACTGGTCAACACCACGAGGATGTGTGTGACCAGTGTTTACTGGTGCGGCCTCAAATAAACCTGATGCAAACACACTGTAGTGACATGAACACTGCAGGTTCTGGCGTCCGAGTCCAGACACGACAGGAGCCAGAGGAGACGACCCAACACTGACATGGTAATCTGATTAATGGACTTAGACTGTGTGTGTGTGTGTGTGTGTGTGTGTGTGAGAACATACATGTATGTGGGTGGGTGACCACATGAGTGCTGGTAAACACACACTCAGTGTACAGTTACAGGGGTGTGTGTTAAGTATAGAAATAAAGAGGCAAAGATTACAGGGGTAAAGAGCAGAGACAGAAGGAGCAGATATGTCTCCTGTCAGACAGAGACGGAGGAGACAGGACGTCGACTGCTTTTTAAAATCTATAAACAGGGAACAGACAGCGGCTGTTTTTATCTCTGTCATCATCTACTTTCTTTAACCTCCTCTGGTGGAGCTTGAGCTGCTGCTTCAGGACAGTCCGTGGTACAAATACGTGTCCTGAGTGAACAGTGTGAACCCAGCTAACAAGCTGACAGTTAGCATCAGTTAGCATGCTCGTTAGCGTTTGTCTTTCCTCTTCAAAGACTCGTTTTCACAACACTACATTACCAACAGCGTTTCAATGAGTCAAGCTGCTGCCCTCTCTTCTTCACAGGCTCCGGTCTTTGTCACCCGCCACAGTGACAGAAACGATAGATACAAGGGCCGGAGGTCAAGCTAGCTTTAGAGACAATCCCTGCTGCCGCCACAAGAGGGCGGGAAATGACACGATGAATGAAACAGGCATCAGATCCTTTATGAGACAGAAGCTGTTCTGAGATCAGATCTGTGTCGTTCTAGTGTGTGACGTCACCACATGCCATTACACAAAGAGCAACGATTGATGGCGTTTACAGTCTTTTATAATGGTGGTCTGCTGGTGACCACTGGTATATCCAGCTCTATTCAAACACAACCACATTAGCATTATACTGCTAACGCTGTTCTAATCATAATAACCTGAAGTGAAGCACAAACACTGCACTGTCATTGCACTGATCTTCATTCAGGACGACGCTGTGTGAGACGCCTTCACCTCCAGTTCCCTGCTGCACGAGGAGCAAAACAAAGTGGAGATGACAGAGAGGAACATGTGTGAAAGGTGGAAAGCAAGATGGAGTCTGAGAGCAGGACGGAGCGTGACAAAGAGAGTGTGTGTGTGTGTGACAGAAAACACACAAGACAGACACACAGGAAATGAGTGTGTGGTGGAGAGGAGACAGACAGTCGGACAGCAGGAAGGTTTACAGAGTAAAAGTTAAACTGAAGACTCAGACTCAAATATCAGTGTTTCCTCAAACGCTGTTGTTTTAACCTCAGAGCCAAAACCTGTTTCTTCACCGCGGAGTGTAAAGGTCAATAAAACAATGGAGCTCCAGGCAACTCATTTACATGGCACCAAATATTCTGAGATACACATGCAAAGACTTTGGTCAGTTTTGTATGAGGCACATGAGACTGCAAACTCAGCATCCAATGAGAAAGGGACCTGAGGAACAGAGTCTGTCACCACAGGCACACTTCACCTTTTCATGACGCTCTACTCCGACTCACTAAGAACAGACTCTGCTGCTGCTGCTTCACTTGTTAATGTTGGAATCCATCAACTTATTTCTCCATGGAATGAAAATTGAAAACTGTCTCCTCATATCAACGTACAGTAAATGATCACACCTGGAAACATCTGCTCTTCATCTGAATACAAGTAAATATAACGTAGATTTTATAGACTGAAATACTCACGAGGCAAAAACACAAAGGGAACTACTGTGTGACAAGGCTTTTATTTTGTAGAGTTTCCTCCAGCAGCAGGGAGTCTGAAGAAAGTCATGTAACAACAACAGGCTGCAGCTCAGACATCGGATCAGTGACATGTTCTTTCTGTAAACACACAGGGGGAGCAGTGCATGCTGGTCCACAGGTCTCCGTCAGGGTTCATGCCCCAGTTAGAGGTCTGTTGGAAGAGCTGTCAATCATTGACGATGCCCCTCCCCTCCACCTTTCACCTACTTCCTGGTTCTAATGAAAGGGCTTTTCAGGACCCTGTGACCTTTGACCCCATCTTATACTCACCCATCCATGTAATAAAGGCAGTGAGATATCTGCATAAATATTACATGTAATAAGAAAATGCCTAATGTTTATATTTATGTAAGTTTTTTAATTGTAGAGAAAATTTCATCCTCGTTCCACAAAGTGGCAACAACCAAGCGGCTCTGAACAGAGACTGTGTGACTGATCTGAGCGTCTCAGTTTAAACTCCAGTATCAACAGAGGAGGTGGATGGAGACACGTTAGCTGATGTACACTCAGTATATGTCTGTTATTTAGGTCAGCTTCACCTTTTGGCCTTTGTTGATGTGATTACTGTCCTTGACATTTACACATGAGAGCAGGTGATGTTTGGCCTGAAACACTGTTCTTGTACTGGAGAACAGAACATGTGACTGCTGTGTTTTTTAATCCATCACCTGCTTGATTTATCATTCATCAGACTGGGGTCATTATTTAACTGTAACTGTATTTAACACGTTTGCAAAGTGGCCACTAAAAGAAACGTTAACTAAAACAGAGCAGGACGGCAGATGGTCGGAGTTCTGGTAAAATCAGGAACCGAGCAAAGAAACTTCAGTTTTTACCTCCACAGACCGAAGTCACAGTCAGCTGACGTCAACCAGCCGGAACAAGACCAGCCTGTCAGTCCACACTCAGGTCACAGAGCGTCCTCCACTCAGCGTGAGCTCCATATGAAACAAAGCTCTGGTCAGTGAACCGTCTGCTCTACAGGTGCCGAGGGCAGCGGCGTCAATCAATCACCATGGTTACGTCACATCTCGGGTGTACTGGTGTTAACAGTGATCTCGTTAACAACATTCACTGGTTCCTCTCAGCTGCTCTGTCCTCTGTGATAAACCCAAACACTTCAGAAACTGTGACGTCACTATTCAAAATGATTAAGTGATTAATTAAGAAAATAATCACCAGGCAGTTTATCAATTAATAAAAATCATTAACCACATGACTTTCATCACTGCTATGATATTATCAGAAGTCACTATATCTTCACACGTTACCATAAACATTTATGAATCATCATCACCATCATCATCACCATCATCAGCTTCATCATCATCACCATCATCAGCTTCATCATTATCATCATCACCATCATCATCACCACCATCACCATCATCACCATCATCACCACCATCAT